>NC_059352.1:46598203-46798203 GCF_019703515.2 Myxocyprinus asiaticus | reverse complement strand
TATGTCTCATTTAAGTATCAACTTTGTCTCAGATGTTTCTCTTTACTTTTATTTGATAGAGAATGGTCTTTTAAATCTCAGGAGACTTAAATGAGACAACAGAGATTTCAAATATGTATCAACTTTGTCTCAGATGAATTATTTGAGATCAAGTTAAAATTCAACTTTATGTCCTATGTTTCTCTTAACTTTTATTACTCAAATAATGCTCTTTCAAAGCTCAGGAGACTTAATTTAGATCTCAGTTGTCTCATTTATGTATCAGCTCTGTCTCAGATGTTTCTCATTACTTTTATTTATTGTTTTAGAGAATGTTCTTTCAAAGTTCCGGAGACTTATTTGGAATATCAGTTAAGTATCAACTTTGTCTCCATTGTTTTCTTCAATGTTGTTGCTCAGACAATGCTCTTTCAAATCTCAGGAGACTTATTTGAGAGAAACAAATGTGACAATTTTTGTGTATAGAGCTATAAATGTAGTATGTATTGCAAAAATGTTTACATTTATATTTATGCATTTGGCAATTGCTTTTATCCAAAGCAACTTACACTAAATTATATCAATTTTATAACTACAGTATGTGCTAGAATCAAACCTATAACTTTGAAGTTGCCATTCTCTACCAGTTAAGCTACATGAATACTTCTGATAATTTGACCCAGATAATTCAGACCTAAAGTAAATGTTTGAGCTCATATTGAAATGGGTTAGGGTTAGGGTACGGACTGCAATTTCTGGTACAATTTCTTTGGCACATCTGGACACATGGTTTGAGACATTGCTGAGATCTCTTCTGAAATTCTAGAGGGGACACATGTGAGTTTACTTCTGTATTTTCCTTCGGAGAAAAGTCTGAGGAGCAGGAGATTTAAGCAGGTCTCTTTTGCTGTCTAGGAGATACTGCTGAGCTTTTAAAGAGATTTCATTTGAGATTTTTCTTTCCTAGGGGAACACTTGAATGTGTTTTCTTGTATTATTTAGTTTTGCCAACTGTAAAGACACATATCTGATTTACAAACTTGCAAATACACTGCAAAACATTCTTGCAATATTAATGAATGTGAGCCATAACGGTGGTGATTATTTCTGTTTATCTATGGAACATCCAACCATTGCGTTTAGCTTTACAATCCCAGTTTGTCCACTAGTTTTAATGACCACCAACAAATCGGAAAGTCAGCAGAGGACAAACTGCAGAGGAGGTAAAATGAGATGAAAAAAAGATGGCAAACGGACAGAGCCCTTGCCCGCCTGAATCAGCGTTTGCATATTTATTGTGACTCCTGGGTGAAACCACTGCTGCTGTGTTCATGTTTGTCCAAGAGAAGGATATAAATTAGCTGGTTGTTGTCGTATCATCCGTGTCGTGTCCTTGACGTGACAGACGCCCCCTGCGGAGCAGAGGCGTTGTGATGCGGGGTTTGGGGGGGGGGGGGGGTGTTGATAATACCTGTGCTTTCTACCTTGCGACTGGTCTCAGAGATTTCGAAGTCAAGCAAAGTCACGCTGTCCTTCCTGTCACTTCAGTCTCCAACCAAAATTGCCTTTCTCTGTCATCGCAGATACCCTTCAACTATTCCCACTTCAGACGCCCACAGCTCGCCAACTCCACAACTTCTGTGAATTGCAACTTGGATCAAGGGTTTTTAAAGTTTATTGTCAAGAATCCCCAAATATAATGGTTCCTTTACAACAGTCATTCTCAACCCTGTTCCTGGAGCACCCCCCCCCCCCCAGCATTGTACATTTTGTATATCTCCCTTTCAGACACACCCAATTCAGGTCTCCACTAACGAGCTGATGAGGAAGACTTTCCAATAAATATATATTTTTTTACCTTGAAAAATATGTTTGACAACTTTTTTTGTTGTTGTTGTGTACTGGAAAGAATTTTTATACCACTTACTTGATGGTTACACCACTTGACAATTTTAAAGTCATTATATATATATATATTTTGCAGACATGTACTCTTGACATTTTCTCAACCAACTTCTTGAGGTATCACCCTGGGATGCTTTTTAAACAGTACTGAAGGAGTTCCCATCTATGTTGGGCACTTATTGGCTGCTTTTCTTTATTATTTAGTCCAAGTCATCAATTTTAAAAACTTTTTTTTTTTTATATACAATTTTAGTTTTATAATGAAATAAATGACTATGGTGGCACAATTATATTTTTGTTTACAAAACTAATTTCAAACATTTAAGCATACACCTTCAGATCAAAAGATTTTTTAGATCATGAGAAACATTTCAGTCAAGTGTTTCAAAAACTTTTGACCGGTAGTGTATATATATAATCAATACATAAATCATTATTTTCATCAGGAACATGCCAACGTTATTTGTCTATGTATGCTGCAATGTGATGAAATACTACCTAATCTTCATGTATACTTGTCTGACCTCCTCCAACAGAGTGTGAGGAATGATATTTAACAACATACTGTTATCTGAAAACCTTTTTTTTTAATGATTAACTTTAAAAAGGGACTGTCGGAATGCAGTTTTGTTCCCTTCTCAAGTATAACAGCACTGGATAACTAGAAGGGAATTGATTCTTTGTCAGAACTCTCATGCAAACATCAAAATCATACAGCATACAGAGGAACAGTATTCGGACAAATCGAATAAGTAATAGGTTGGAGGAGAGAGGAACATTTCTTTGAAGATTTAGCTGAATAAAACATTTTTGGACATTTTATAGAAATACATAACTTTTATGTGAGCTGTGGAATAGCGGTAAGCATCCATATTTCAACATGGGGAGCTGTGGTGTGCAAATGGCCAACATGAGTTTGAATCTGACTCCCTGACCCAATTTACTCCATCATTTCCTAAACTCTCTCCACTGACTATATAAAAACAAAGTTGTAAAAAGACTAAATGAAATTAACATTGCTGCATTACTATTTAAAGGGGTTCTATAATATTTTTTTAATTATGTTCTTTGAAGTTCACTTATAATGTTTCTTGCACTGAACACAGTAATATTCCACCTTCTCTCTGACCCAACACTCTTCTAATTAAACGGGTTGTTTATCGCTGCTGTTTTATTAAGACTTACTGTATATGTAAATACCCTCTTCGCACATTTTAACTGTCCCATCATTCAATAACAGTTTCTTTACAAAGTTTGCACTGCATTGTGCCAGGCTCACAAAACAATCCACAATGAAATTATGCAAAAAATAAATAAATAAATAAATAAAAATAAACGTTAAGATCAGACTGAAACAATCACGGACGTTCTTAAAAACAAAAAGTTACAAAAAGTTTTAATAGAACAATTAATAATTTTTTTTCAAAGTATAAAGTTACATTTAATTCCTCATGATGTGGCCCCTTTAAATACTTTTACTTAAATGAAATAAAACATTTATTTTTTTTATTTTTTTTTATTTTTTTGTAATTTGTTAAAGGCAGCAAAGAAACAGGTTTCTGTGCAACAGTTAGATTAAGCAATATAGTTGTCATGGTGATTTGCCTCCCCCAAGATAAAACATGCTGCTCAAGTTTGGCCCGCTTCTCAAATGCTGTACATCAAAACAAACACAGTCCTGACAGCGCAAATTTTCCGGTTCCCGGGTGACATTGTGGACTTTTCACTCACATCCACATCCTTTCAATAAGAAGCTGCTCTAAAGCGATCCACACTGACAACCAAGGACAGGATTGAAGACCCTGTGTCTGAGGGCCTCCTGCAGGCAAGGAGATGAAGACAGGAGGGGGCCCCGTTGTACCCCCTTCCCTGGTCTTATTCTCGACTCTGACAAAAGCAAACCGAAAAGGGATAATCAAGCTGTCACCTGAATGCTGTGGCAGTGAATCCCAACCTTTAATCACTGCGGAAAATAACAGTAACTAAGGTCTTTTGCACTCTAAATGAAATGCAAAAGAAAAACGGGAGAGAGTAATTTCCTGGTAATGCACACTGTCTGCTTTTCCATAAGAAAGAAGAAGTTGCCAAAGTTTTGGAGTGCGGAGACCCTCCCTTGTCTTTTATGCAAAGCTTTTTTTAGTCCAAGGTCAAAACTTTGGAGAGGTGATACAAGGAGGAGGAGCATTAACATGATGAAATTCGTTCTAATTACTGCAGTATCAAATTCTCTGAAGGCTTGCACACTAATTTTGCGCTTGGCTCCATTTATATTGACATAGATTCCTCTAATGAAATAATAAAAGTACTCCCACGTCAAGCCATTTTGTCCCAAAGATGGATTCACATGTAGATAATTGGATATAGAACTAGCGATAGCCTGGCCTGGAAATGTAAACTCACTTTTTACAGAAGTCTGCTAAGTAATTAAACAAGCTCTCACCTGTGATCTCTGTGCTGCTGTATGTGTGAGAAACTCAACTTTAAATGTTTTCATTACTTCCACGACTTAAGGAAACCAGAGAAAGAAAGAAAAAACTCACCTCTTTTATCTAGCCAAGCATAACATGAAAATATATGATCGCCATTTTCATTGTTAGGTTTTAATTGGATATTAGTGATGCTTAATTTGTTTTAGCCATTGTTTTTCTTGTAGAGTGAAAATTACTCTTTTTGGACAAATGTATTCTCTACAGTGGTTTTCAGGAGGCATGTTTACAAGTCTCTGATACAGAGTTCAAGTCAAGTCTCATGTCTTTCAGGTGGAGTCCAACTCAAGTCTCAGATCTTTCAAGGACAAGTCTAAGTCAAGTCTCAAGTCTTTGAGGTGAAGTCTAAATCAAGACTCAGTTTTGCTGTTCACAAGTCTCTAATTCAGAAATCAAGCCATTTTTGCAGTGTAGTTTCAATAAATGTTTTTCTTTTCTTCTTCTTCTTCTTCTTTACTTGGAAGGACTTTTTGAGTTCTGAGAGTTAACTTTCATACTGTAGTACAGTGAACTCTTTTATTTCAAATGATCAAGACAAATTAGAGTCCTTATGACCTCTTTACCCGAGTAAAATTCCATGATACGGTTAGCAAGGGTCAGTGTTAGCTACAGACACAGAGCCCAGCAGATCTGGTTCTTCCCTTTTCCTCCTCCAAAGCAGCAGCAGCAGCAGCAGCAGCAGCAGGGCTTTTAACAGTCTCTCTCACAGCTAATGATTTCTCAGAGGGGCCGTGTGGCTCACGTGCTCTGTCCCCTTGGGGGGAGCTTTAATAACTCTACTCACTGTCCCACTGCTCATAACTTAAAGGGCCAGGCCTCAGCAGCAGGAAGGAAAGAATTGGCCACAGTGCGGGGAGATACGCCAAAGGGTTCCTGTGATGGGAATAGAGCAGTAGGATTGATTGAAGCCTCATGCTCTGGTCATGCAGGTCTTGCAAGGGTGAGTTTGTAAGAATCCTGCAGAGAAGCAAAAAGACAATTTTCTTCTGTGGACAAAGGAGAATGGGTAGAAGGGTTCGTCAGAAGATTCAAGGGAGGCAAAGCCTTCTCATAAATGCATTCAAAATGAATGTAACAGCTAAAGTGATCAAATTTAATGAAAAAATAAATAAATAAATGCTACAGAAAAAAAAGTGTTAATTGGTTAACCATAGTTGTAAACATTACCATATACTGTGAGAAAAAATAAATAAAATAAATAATAATAATAATAATAATAATAATAATAAAAATAAAAATACAATTTTTATATATATATATATATATATATATATATATATATATATATATATATATACACACACACTGATCTGCCACAACATTAAAACCACCTGCCGAGATGATTCACCACAATTGTACAGAGCGGTTATCTGAGTTACCGTAGACTTTGTCAGTTTAAACCAGTCTGGCCATTCTCTGTTGACCTCTCTCATCAACAAGACGTTTCTGTCTACAGAACTGCCCCTCACTGCATGTTTTTTGTTTTTGGCACCATTCTGAGTAAATTCTAGAGACTGTTGTGTGTGAAAATCCCAGGAGATCAGCAGTTACAGAAATACTCAAACCAGCCCATCTGGGACCAACAATCAGGCCACGGTCCAAATTACTGAGATTCTATTTTTTCACCATTCTGATGGTTGATGTGAACAATAACTGAAGCTCCTGACCCGTATCTGCTTGATTTTATGCACTGCACTGTTGCCACATGATTGGCTGATTAGATAATCGCATGGTAACTCAGATAACCGCTCTGTACAATTGTGTTGAGAAGAATATCATTTCAGAATGCTATTCTGAGATGCGGGTTGGCGCTGTTTTGGTGGCACGAGGGGGACTTACACAATATTAGCCAGGTGATTTTAATGTTGTGGCTGAACGGTGTATATATATATATATATATATTATTGGATTGCCCATTGTTTCTGGATGTGCCACTCTTAATTAAAGTCTTTAAGTGGCATTTTGTTTTACCACCTGTGTAACTATGGTGTTTAACAGCACATTTAAAAGTACAAAGAAGATTTGTGTAGTTCCATTACGTTGGTACATTATTAACATTCCATTTAATGATAACACTTTGTGAACTAAAAAATACAAGCACCAATATTACATCCTGTCATGCCTGAAATATTTTCACGTTTTTTTCTATAGTAAATTTCTGCCATACAAAGCTTCCAGTCTTTTTTCCTGATCCACTCATATGCATATAACATAAAAAAAGAAAAGAAAAGAAAAAGAAAAAGTCATATTTATTTCTCTTTCATGAGCAGTAAGGCAAGTTAAAATCATAGCTGAGTAGATGGAATTGAGCTCTCCTATCATTTATATTATTTATATATAATTCATTATATCATATATTATCATTATACTATTTATTTTGGTCACAGTCTGTAAATGGCACTGCATGATTTGTTCCATTCTTCTATTATATTGCAGGTTTTGGGTTGTTGATAGGAAATATAATGATTAATTTAAATTGTCAAGACAATTTTAGAGCAGAAGTGTTCAATTTATTTTTCCACACTAGAGTCACCAAATAGAATTATAAAAAATAATCATTGTTTTTAAACAGATTCCAGGAACACCATCTGTCTACAATTGGTTGTACAAACAGATAGTCCTGCCCCAAACTCACTCCATCGGTCACAATGTCGCTGTGTCAGGATTGAAGGGCTCATTAAAAAAAAAAAAAAAGTATTTGATAGTGCCACAAAGCCACGTGTTTCACTTTTAAGTGCAATCAACCTGAAAATAGCTTACTGATAGTTGACTGTGGATACTACACTGGGATACGAAAAACAACTTTAATAAAAATGTACACATATCAGATTTAATCCCATACAAAAAATCTAAACTAGCTACAGATTTGTAGCACATTTTCTGCTTGTTATTTTCACATGCAAATTAGCTTGTGATTCGCCGCAATTGTATGTCAAAAGTTTGCATCTCTTCACTGATAGAGGTGAACCTCTGGCAAACTATTGGCTACAATGGACAATTTGCTGCATGTTTGCCGCAAAGTTCAGTTGCATGTGAAAATATTCAGTGGCAAATTTGCGGCAATTTTGTAGCAAATTCGCCATGAACTCTCGATTTTCGTAAGGATTTCAGGGAGAGATCATCTGTGTAAGGCTGCATAATTATTAGCAAAAATCAGCAATCTCTTATTGATTAGATTGATTTACATTTCAGCCTACCTGGAAAATTCCATGACAGACCACCACTGAGAATGGCCTCAAACACCATTTCATCATAGCTTGCAGCACAGGCAGCAATGTTCGGCGCTTAGCAGCATATCTAACAGCCATTAAGCAGCAGGCAGCCTGCTATTAACAGGGACATCAATGGTCACATTTTAAAGTACTCAGAACACTTTTAGCCTTGGATGACCACCTAGTATTCATGATTTGGCAATTAATAAGCAATGACTCAGTCACAAGCATGCCTCCAGTTGTGGGATAGAGGACTGGTGGGGAATGGCGAGCACTTAATAACTGCTATTCTGGCCTCCACGGAGATGGTGAGTGCTGCCATTTAGTCTTTGTATGAAGTGTGCAGCATGCTGCAAGAGGGCAGTGAATGGTAATTGGCTAGATTAAACCCTCCAACAATAGGTCTGAATATGCTTTCTGCTGGCATGACATAAGCGAGAGTGAGTGTGCCAGATCAAAGCTTATCAGGAAGCAGTTTTTCATTTTTTAAGCTCCAACTCTCTGCTGCTTTGTTTACCCCTCAATCAAGCAGAGAGGGACACAACAAATAATTTCCTGGAAAGTGCCAGCGTCGATGATTTAGGTGCTTACAATCAGACAGAGACTGTGCCGAGGTGAGATATGCCTCCCTGATAATATCAAGCTCTTTACCGGGATGTCAGTGGCAGTAATGAAGAATGACTGTCAGTTAGCCTCATTGGAGAGTCAGACACCATCTCTAGGATTCTCAAGAGAATCAGAACTGCTTCTCCAGGTGTTCAAGATTTCTATCTGTTCCAAAGGCACCAATATGATTCTCTAGAGCAAGCATAAGTCAGAGTAGATACAGTTGGCAAGGAAGCCCCACCCATCTGTGGGGGAAAAAAATCCCAGTTACCATAGTTAATTTCTAAGGTGCAAATGAAGAGAAATATCCACAACAATCACACAGGGATTTGGAATGTTGCTTCTGAAAGTTCACGTATTTTGAAATCAACCCCATTCTACCAAATTTCTGACAATCGCCATCCACCACTGAACATCTGAATAAATTTAAGGATTTTTAGAATCAAATTTGCATGTCCCTTTAGCATTACTAATGAGACACGGGATCTGGCCCTTTGGAAACCAGGAAGTAATCACATTCACATAAACAATGGTGAGCGTGATTCAGAGGTTGTATTTTCACGCTAAAATCAAATTTTTACTCCACTGATGTTAAGGTTTAGGGTTGGGGTATGGGTTAGGGGATAGAGTTAATAAAATATGCATTCCTGTTGACTGTATTACATCATTTTCAACTAAAAATACAACTTGCTTTTAGCGCCACTCTGTGGACATTTTACCCGGAAACCAGAGCTCACAAGTGCTCATACATTCAATAGCACTTCCAGTTTTAGACACTGGGGGCAGTGATTCGAATTCCAGTAAGGACAGGCTGATATCAGGACACACCCACTATAAGTTACACCCCCTCCGAATAACCTGCTAAATCTTGAAGTCTTGGAACAGTTGGATGCCACATTCAAACATTGTTGTGTTTATTTGGAGTTCCGCAGCAACCCTAGACCTTCACTTATCCATAACTCTAAACCTTCCTAGGAATAACCACAGAGATTTAAAAAATAAAAAGTTTGTAAAATCTTTAAATATACTGCAAATTAAAAGTTATTTTGAATACAATCATACCGCTGTATCACTAGGTGGCGACAGTGAGGAGAAATGTGATCAAATGAAGAGGAGAAGAAGCTTGCAGTATGCTAAGCTAATAGGCTAACTGATTAGCTTGTGAGCTAACTATAGAAAACAGAACAGAGAAATGTTTATTATACAATTTGTATCTTTATTATTATTATTATTGTACAAACACCTTCAGGAATACAGTAAAGAGCACTTCCACAAAATTGCACATTAAACACATAAGTACAGTTTACCAGTTATATCTTTGGTTTAATAATATGATATGTGACATATAATTTAAAAGTTATTCTTTGTCATATTTAAAGATTTAAGAGCAAGGGTCTTCAACAGGGGGTCAGTGACCCTCAGGGGGTCCGCGGTTGTACTGCAGGAGGTCCGCAAATTATTGTTTGACCCACAATTGGCACTTGTAATAATCACTCACACACGAGCAATAGCTAGAGATAAGTGTATTTTAATCCATCGATATGTTGAACTTCCTTGCACCTGCATGCCAAAACTTCCTCTTTCTTTTTAATCCTTGCTCATATTTGCGGATCCTGTTGTATTTATTTATGAACTGATTGGAACACTAAACACTATTAAAGTGTGACGAAACTGAGCTAGTCAGCAGAAGCGCAGCGCGGACTAACCATTCATGCGCCCATGCTCATCACGAGCCGCTCAAAGCACTTCTCCCATCAGGTTCAGCAGCGCTGCGGTAGAGGGTCACGTGAGTAAACACGTCTGCTTTGCGTTGTTCGCGCTGTTTGGTTGAGCAGATGACATCCTACAGTTTCTTTTATTATTAGTTGCATTTTACTATCAATAGCCTTCTTGCCTGGTGTAAATAAATAGTTACCGCTGAGATTGGCATACACGGTCCCTAATGTTCCATGCACACAAGACGGTGACTCTTAAAACAACATAATTAAAGGTGCACTCAGTCATTGTTTTCCTCATTGCAAAGTTTTACTCCTAAAGAAATTTAATTTTAAAATATATGTATAAAATTGATCACTCACATGAGGTGAAGACTCCATATTAGTAACCTCATAAAAATGGTTTTATTCTGCATGGACAGGGTCTGTCTGTTTGTCTGTCTGTTTGTCTGTCTAAGGAGGGGGGAAAATGAAAAATGTCACTTCATGTCAGAAAAGTTGCAGACCCCTGCTGTACATAATTTAATGATTATTTCAAAAGCTTTGCAATATATACATCATAAAGTATGTACATACAATAGTACATACACATTGTATAGTCATAAAATGCAACACACCCTATTTTATACAATATGTAACAAGGATCCTGGCTCTGTCTCTCTACCCACCAAGGGGTCCCTGGTCCGAAAATTGTTGAAGACCCCTGGTTAAGAGAATATGAATCTTAAAGCAATTGCATAGCATTATAAAAGTTCTTGTAGCCAATAGAATCGCTTTATGGTCTGTGTAGTGGGCCTGTCATGAAGTGGGTGTTCCTTGGCATCTTTTGGGACACAGACAGATACACTTGGATATCAGGAAAGTATTTCAATCTACTGTTGCCAAATTCACAGTTTGATCGGTCAGATATACAATAGATTTAGCTGTTTAAAAAAAAAAAAAAAACTCTCCAAAGAGTTTGTGTGTTGTGCTGCATTTCAAATAAAGCAACATGTCCAGAACTCCTTTTGTTTTATTTAAATAGAATTTTTTTTGGACCAATAGCCAGTTTTTTATTTATTTATTTATTTGTTTATTACCAATAGTAAATAAGACAAGTAAATATCAAAAAAAAATATTGTTCCAAGGAAATATATCAGAGCGCTAGTCATATTAATTTGTAATTTCGTCAACAGATTTCATCATATTTTAGCTATTTGGACAGCTAAAATTACTGATAATGAACAATATTTCCTTTTGCACTCATATGTGCCCTGAACAGCCCAACATAGTCTCATGACAACTCGTGATCATTTGTATGAAATGGCGAAGCCATAAGACTTTTATTCCCATAGAGATCAATCAATCAGCAACATTATTTTTAAATCGATACAATACAGGCATCACATTTTAGCTACCCTCCTATCATACACAAAAAAAAAAAAAAAAAAAAAAAAGGATATGTTTGAGAACACTTACATTCCATGTTACATTACTCATTCCATATTTATTATAAGTATGTCAATAACCTGTATTCAGCGTGGGGGAGTAACGGAATACATGTAACGGGTTTACGTATAAAAAATACAAAATATAAGTAATTGTATTCTACTACAGTTACAATTTAAATCATTGGTGATTAGAATACAGTTACATACCAAAAGTATTTTGATTACTGAAGAGATTACTTTGCATTTTATTGCCATTTGTTTCATTTAATATTTAGTCCTTTCAGTTGGAAAACATTTATACATATAAATGATGCGATCCAAAGTGCATTTGAACAGTGGTAAAACACTTTCTTATGATGTGTTACATTCATACGAGCAGTCAGAGAAGTAAGTTTGAAGTAAGTTTGGAGCAGAAGAAATAGAAATAAACCTTGTGCAAATTGTCAGCTTTACGCTAAGCTAAAATGCTATTTCTAGCCATTATACATGCACGTTACCATCGCATTTTTTTTTATCAAGCAAATTCACGTTGGATCATAATTTCTTTTTTTCTAGTTAGACCTTTGCTATTAGGACAAAAATCATATTCTTGATAGTAATTTTTGTATTGTTTTCCTGTAAAAACATCTAAAAATCCTTAAAACAATATCAATTAGATTTATCTTGTTTTAGAAACAACACTGCATGAGATATTTAGGTTTTTCAGATAATGTATTTTTAACATGTGTATTTTGTCTTACTGTACTGGCAGAGTTTTTATAGTCAAAACAAGAGAAAAAATCAACCAGTGCTGAAGAAGAAATCCAAAGTATTTAGAATACGTTACTGACCTCGAGTAATCTAAAGGAATAGGTTAAAAATTACATTTTACAGCATGTATTCTGTAATCTGTAGTGGAATACATTTCAAAAGTACACCCTGCCTGTATTATGCTTCCCTCTTCTTGTTCAAAACCCAGATTTTTCTCTTTCTTCCATGGTACACAACAGTGATTTCCCTTTAAAATCATGGTTTGGTTTAGTGTTTGGCTAAGGGGTTAGAATTTACATATGTTAGGTTTTGGTTTGGGTTAGGAAAATCATGATAACATTGTTTGCTGGTTTATTTATTTTTCTCTATGGGAGTAAAAGTTGGATCCTTTGTAGGAGCCAACTTGTTTTGGCCATCTCATACTATTATTAAGATTTGTCATGAGCAGGCCCGGCTCCTACCAGCTATGCTTGGGTTGGCTGGGGATGTCATAGGTGGATATTTGGGAAATGGTGGTTGGGGGGGGGGGGTTACTTAGACTACTAATTTTACTTAGTTACTTAGACTACTAATTTTCATGTCTGTAATTGGCGTAACATGGCGTAATTGTTAAGACCATGCCTACATCCGGCCCTGGTCATGAGACCGGGTTGGAACAACCAATTGCATTTACTGTACTTGGCTGAGCCAAGTTACATATTGTATTTGTCGGATCGGATTGCCATTCATCTCAAATGCAACTTGAAGGGCATTTACACGTGGTCTTTTTCATAAAAATCCTTTAAATGTAAACAGCCCCTAAGGAATGCTCAGAAATGTCAACACACCTGTTATCACGTGTAATAGAATAACTTCATCATGAGGTGTACCGAGGGTATAAAATGGTTTGGAGCTGAACCTCCCACTGATTCACCCTAAACAGTCTGACTTCTAGTGCATGACAAATCATCGCTCTCCTACTGCATCACTGACCTGCGGCCTTATCCGAGAACACGCTTGTCGTTTACTCTCTCATCTGCCTCTCTCACTCATTACTAAAGCTTTGCTTGACAGGAAACCATCGCTGTATTGTAATAACCAAGACAAATGAAACCATCCCAGAACACACCCTGCTATATGCTGAAACAACCTCAATTTATTTGTTTTTGAGCCGCTCTGGGCCTCTTCGAGAGAGGAAATTAACGTGAACTGTAAGCTGGGAGGGAATGTCGCGCAATAGTGAGTTATGATGCAAACACATCATTATGTTGAGTACGCAGTGAAATAATCACTGTGCATCTGTATCGCTTCTCAAATTCTTGTTGCCACTTTAGGCTTCTAAACATATTTCTCTCTCATAATCTTGAAAAAGAAGCCCTTAGATAAATTAATAAAAGGAATTGAGTGTTAAAGCCAAGTGTCAGATACATAGCTGTTATAATTCCGCTTACATGAAGACAAACATCACGCTAGATCTGAGAGTTGCACTCGGCACAGTAATGCTTTTGCAGATTGTTTTGCAGGGTTGCACAGTTGGACACCATTAGGGCACATCTCATGCTGTCTTGTGAACACATCTGACATTCCACATCAGCATCATAATATTAGTGAAGACTATGGTACAGTAAATCATTGTACAGTAGGCGGGGAGCAATGAACACATGGTGTAAATCTTGTATACTGTATATCCTTATGTAACGCTTACATGTACATTTTTGTATGTTTGAATGGAAATTGAAGCATACAATATCAATGTGTTCACAACATCTAAAACGTAAGAGCTTATACGTATGTACAGCTTTAAAGACATACAAATCTTTACGAATAATTTGACGACTGGTCATAACTGAAATTCCAGAAACTGCTGCAGGTAAACAAGTTTAATACTAGGACACAATCCTATGGTCGGATTTTTCATTATCAGCAAATGATGAGTAACTTTGTCACAGGAAGACCTTTTAATGGCATATTTATGTATAAATGACATCAAGATGGGATTAATGAAAGTATAATTATCTGCACACTTTGGATGGCTGAATTAAATGATCATCAAAGCTCAACAAGTTTGACCGAAAATTGACAGTAAAACACTGTAAATGGTATGGTGAAGTATTAACTTGGTTTTCACTAATTCCCTGATTTGTGTCTGTATGTGTTGCCACAATTGTTCTGAAATGTACGAGGATTCGTAAACTTTTGTTTTGAAGTTGCTGAAACATAAAAGGGTTTGCATTTTTGATGCTGTCAAAACAACAATATAGTAATGTTTCAATATAGGAATGTTGCTTTCGACTGTCCCAGTAACCTGAAATTGGTCCCATTATGCCGAGTTACTAACAAACGCCATCACCCATCAGAAATATTTGCATTGGTTCAAATACCTTTACCTTGTCCTCTCGTGCGACCGGAAGCATGTTGCAGCAGACGTGTGGGAAACCCGGGTTATTCCTATGCTATTATATGTAATAACAGTAAATGCAATTGGTTGTTCCAACCCGGTCTCATGACCAGGGCCGGATGTAGGCATGGTCTTAACAATTACGCCATGTTACACCAATTACAGACATGAAAATTAGTAGTCTAAGTAATATGCATTCCATATTTACAGCTAAAACCAACTCGCTTTTGGTGGCCCTCTGTGGGCCTTTCACCCAGAAATTGGAGCTCTTACGTTCAAAAGCACTTCCCGCATCGGCCACTGGGGGCAGTGCTTCGAATTTCGATAAGCACAGAATGAGTTTAGCTAAACAAAATTCAATCTGCTTCCAAATTCACTGTGAGATCAGTCTGCAATTTCAAAGTTTACAAGCTTATATTGGGACAATTCACAGTTTTAACCTTTTTCTGTTGCTGTCATCTGTTTGGTGGTTGGATAAGGAGATAAGTCACGTTCACAACATTTAAGAAACATGTTATATTTGCATAGAAATATGTACATAACACAACTGGCCCATTTTATTGGAAAGAAAAATTACAAATAAGATCTCTATATAATTTTTTTTTATCTGAACAATGTATCAGTATGTGCTCATGTATACCAGATACTAAATTACTGAGTTACAAATCTGAGATTTCAGTATTAACTCATGTGTTATTTGAACTGTTAAGTTGAGTAGGTCAGTCCAGTTGGTGCACCGGCCTGAATCGGGTGGGGAAGTGTGACGAGGAGGAGGGTGTGGCTGGGCTGTGAGGCTGCAGCTGGTCATTCGGAGAGCGAGATAAAGGGGTGCCTGAGATGCCAGTTTGAGAGAGAGAGACGCACGTGGTCGTGCTGCATGTGTGTGTGTTTGTTTATGTTTGTTTGAGTATGTTGAGTTTTATATTAAATGTTATGTTTACTGTTCAGCCTGTTCCTGCCTCCTCCTTGCCTGTCCTTTAACTATTACACTATACTTTTGAAACAGGGAGTATTTGCATGTTTACGGATTGGCCCTATTTACTTCCATTGAAAGTGCCTCACTATCCAGATTTTTGCTTTTTTTTTAAAGAAAAGGAAGGACGAGTTTAAATAATTTTTTTTGTGGCAATCAACAATATGCCTCAAATGCTGTCGATTGAGCTTAACTTGTATTGAACCCAGAATATTCCTTTAAGGAACTTTAGGAGAAACATCTAGACAAAGATAACTTAGATCTCCTGAGCTATGAAAGAGCTAAATATTCCTCTGGGATGTGACCATCAGAGACCTTATACTTCCAAATGCTCAGCATACTTTTGAGTAATTATACAACTACAGGACATATATTTTGTAAGCATCATTCGCAAAAAGAGTCTTGGTGGTTGTATTAAAGTGTTTAAATATATGCTAACATGAGAAGTTTGGTTTTGGGATGAAGCATATTAATACTGACAAAATAACACGCATGACCTTCAAACTTAGAAATGAATACAACTTTTTTGTGAAACAAACTATGATGTCAATGCTGTGTTCGAACTAATGCCACATTGAAAGTTCTTACCATATTAAAGTAGGTTAGTACTCTTTTTATAACCAGAATATCTGCAGGCGAAAATGTAAAAGAAGTGCAGAAAGTCTACTTTCCTTTTCTGTTCAGTGTGACTTCCTTCTCAGAAACTTCTTTAAATGGACCAACGAGATGTTTAACAGATGGTCTGCCTAATCTAGATTGCCTGTGAAAGCCAACTATGTAGATATGTCCTATCCATAAATGACTGTCAGTGACCCAAAAAAACATTTGCACAAGTAGTCTTTCCATCGATCAGGACGGTTGGAGGAAATCAGCATTTGTCCTTGCCATTCAAATCAAGTTTTTAAATGTGTTTTATTGTGAGCTATATGGTTTTCCTTCACCCAGGAGTATTGAAAAATTATTGCAAATTAATATTCAGAACGATTTTTTTCCTCTTGTGACGGTCTCAGTGGACTGACAACCAAATGAATTTCAAATTCAATCATTGGATTTATTTATTCGATTCCACCCAATAAATCTCAAAGGACTGTAACGCCCTGTAGCACTAAGCCATCTACAACTTTGGCCTGTTTTAGTTTAAGTAAAAAACTGCTTAATATATATATATATATATATATATATATATATATATATATATATATATATATATATATATATTAAAACAAAGAGAGTTGCAACAGGACCAACAAGCATGTTTATATGTTGCTAAGATTACTAGACAAACACCATTAGACAACAGTCTGATGATTATCCTCTTCAGTTATGTGCCGACACAGTTTTTAGGTCATATAATGATTAGTATAGAAAGTTATATGTATAAATATTATATAGAACTTAAGTATACGAACTTATTTTACTTGTTGTCTTTTACTCACCCTCATTTTGTTTCAAACCCATATGACTTTCTTTAGTGTGTGGAACACAAAAGGAGAATATAATAATATTAAAAAAGTTGAGTTATTAAAACGAATTTAAATGCTCAATTAATATATATATATATATATATATATATATATATATATATATATATATATATATATATATATATATATATATATTTACTAACTAAATCATTAAATTCCTTCCTACTCCACTGTTTTTATACAACACTTCTTGTCAGATGACTGCAACCTGTGCTATTTCAATGCTTCAAAGCAGTCTCTAAATGCTAAACTGATAGTGATAATTTAATATTTCAGAGATGTCTGATGTAATAGCTGTGGCATTGTGCATTTCACACTTTATTCAGCCATTTTGAGATGCAATGGTGCCATATGACACACACAGACAATTCCTGTCTCTGTTTGACACTGCCTGACAACCTTTTCAGAACGGAGCCTATTTTTACTTCACTTCCTCTTTCTGGCCTCCTCACGACAGCCTGCTGGAGCAAATGTTCCCTTGCTGTTTGTGGCACTGGACTTTGGGGGCACTCTTGAAGCCTTTCTCTTTATTCCCTCTTACTGCTGAGTCAAACATAGGAGTAATCCACTCTCAGCCTGGGGTGATTTTCACATCAGAGGCATGCAGGCATTATCGTGATGTTGCATTGTTTACCTCGAGAGTTCCAGAAGCCCTCTGTCGATCATCACAGTTTTTCTCAGCTGTTTAATCTGTATCAGTGCATCTCTGTCCTCTATTCCACAAAACACCAGGATCTTTCCCATTATGCAGTAGCTTTTGAACTCTATAACTTGTGTTAAAATTTAAGGAACATTTTCCTTAAAATGGTATGCTAAACTTTCAGAATTATGCTCAGGTCAAGCTCAGGTAAGTAAACATTATTACTTATAACTTAATTATTTGCACAATGGCAAGAAAATGTTTCTGGCGCACCTAACATGAAGTAAAATAGCTAAAGTTAGACACTGTTCAGTGAGGAATACAGAGTTAGCTTACATTAGGGTGTCAGCTGAAGTTAATTTTGCACTAGGTTTAAATAGCACCTGCCACACAGTGCGGCTGTTTGCGCTAAAATAGTTTGGTGGAAACACAGGAATTGAAGAAAAACTGCACCTATAAATGTTGCTGCAATGGCGTAGTGTCTAAAGATGGTGTGGATGTGCTTTTTGTCATGCGGAGAACCCATGTTCGATTCTGCCTTTTGTCCCACTTTTTCCCGTCCTGTTTCCTGTCTCCACTCTTAATATTTTCTTTAATACTACACATAATAATGAATGAAAATTAATATAAAGGTTGATTGCCTCACAGTGACTTGGTCACTGTGACGGTCAGGGAGTTTAGAGAAATGTTTGATCCGGGTATAATTAACCATGGTTTAGTAATATTGTAGTAATCATGTTTTTGGCGGAAGCCATAGTTTTAATGCAATTAATTAACCATGGTGCTACTACAGTTATAAAGTGTTAATATAGTAACCATGTTTAATTTTGCGGTTACTATGATTTTACTACTTAATTTTGACATTATTATACAGATTTATGTAATTTTATAAACAGGATGGTACATTTTAGAATTAAGACAAACCAACTAGTACCACAAAATATCACAGAATTGTAAAAGTCCAAAACGTGATGTTTGTGCTGTTGTTTTCCCACCAAAATGATGCCACATCCTGGAGAATGATGTCATTAAGAAATTGACTTTTGTTAGTTTAAGGAATATTGGTATGTCCCAATGCATACTGCAATACTATAGCAAAAGTGCGCATCCACTGAACACTGTGCAATCCCATGATGCCTCGGGAGCTGAGGAGACACGATTCATAAAAAAAAAAAAAAGGCAGAGAACCGCAAGCCAGACAAATCTTTTTAGCTGTAATATCTATATTTACCAAGAAAGTTGTTCCTTGTGCTAAAATTGTGCTCGTTTAACAAATTCAGAGTAGATTATTTTTGTGGTTGTTGTTATTGTGTTAGCTGTTGTGTTCCTTTATATTTCCATTAATATACAGATATTGAAATGCAATATATGACTTAGGATTTAGGAATAATGTTGTACTTGTAAGATATTAATCTTTTGTTATATCCCTTTACATAACAAAAGGTGTTTCTTTATTGACATAATGTTAAAACAACAGAACAATAAACAGTGCTGTAAGTGTTAGCAATAGAGTTGATGAATTATGTGATGTTATATCTCACTCTAAAACATTCCATCCTGTTAAACAAAGAAATCAGAAATTAGTATGACATTATCAAAAAAGAATAGAAAAACAGAAATCAAAATAACTTAGTTGACAACAGCACATAAGGTAACTCTCAACCCCTGACTGAATAATGGCTAACTTTAGCTCTTTGTTTCTATCCTATTGAATTTCTTTCCATTTTGAGTAATGAAAAGTTCTATAACCTCCTGAGACCCCGCGTCCACATGCGTGGATATTACGTTTTGGCTTCTCTATAGGCTATGTGTAATTGAATTTCATTTAAACCTACTGATCTCAGTTCAGGAGACTCTAGGCTGTCAGTAAAGGGTTAAACTTTCGATGCACCGAGTCATGTGAAAAACAACATGGTGCTGATCTCAGCTGATTTTATCGCCACGCTGTTAAACACAATGACCACGCATGTGGACTATAGCCTCATTTTACTTAAAATATCCTATATTTACTGTGCGTTATGACATTGAGGATCAATGGATGCATCCAAAAGCTGGAAAATGTTGCTTTCAGAGGCTGTATGGAGTTTGGATCAAAATAAGGTGGATTTCTAACTGTTCTGAGACCAGTGCAGACAGCAAAAAACTGGAGGTTAAGCCATTCACTAAATAGGGAGCAGGTGCATTCACTCCAACAAACGTTCAGTTTCAGGCTGCAGATGATGTTTGGACCACTCAACATGTTTGGCAGACATGGGTCAATGGTAATAAGTACACAGGTTAAGAATTTATAATGTATGATTTTATTTGTTTGGCAGTGATTGGATGATGCTGGACATTATTTTGAATCAGAATTAATTATGCTAATTCCTGATGTAATGTCTGTAGCATCTCAAAAACATGAACAACCAACACTCCTGGAAACATAATAATTTGATAAAAATGTATTTCTATTGCTTGGTATTATTTAAAATTCTCAGCTGAACCCCGCTGTCCACATTTGTGGACATCAATTTTTAGGAAAACTTTTTTGCATGTTTCTTAGGGACTACTAGTTAGAAATCAAAAAGGGGAATTCAAAATGGATACAGCAGTCATGCTTTGGTCTCAGGAGGATAATCATGTTATAATTAAAGTTTAAGTGCCTGATCTTGACAATAGCATATTTTTTAAGAATCTGGTACAGGCCTACCCTGTTAAAAAAATATTTCCTTCTTTTACAACACCAGCATATACTTTTTTACATAGCTCAAAGGTACTCCATAACAGGAATGACCCACATGCACTGGTCTGCACAACCCTTGCTTGTGCAGGGCTCCTTATCCTCCCTCTTCCTCTCTACTTGCTGGTGTGTAATGGTTTGAGTCCTCTATCTCTGTGTGCTTTATCAGTGTGCAGCCCAGACCTGCCAGGGCACCTTCATTCTGCAAAACTGCTTGGCAATTATCCTTCAGCCACAGTAGCGAATGCCACGCGGAAGGGCGAAACAGCCAACTCACTGTGACATATGAGGTGCAGTGCTATCTACCCGCTCGGCTTTCAGTTGAAAAGGGGCCTTATAATCAATTACAGAGCATTATTCTGCATTAGCAACTGTACGTCACCCAGACATGCTTAAGAGGATGGTTCTGCCTGAAGGAAAGTGCCTGTATTTGTACACTGGGCTGTGTTTTGAACTCTGCTTGACATGATGTGCCCCTATATTAGTTTTTTTTTTTTTTTTTTTTTTAAATTGACAGCAATCATTTAAAGAGTTATGTGATCATGTTTGTATTTAATGAATTGGCTATGGCTTTATAAAAGAACATTTTTCCACTTAAATGAGATTCCTTTAGTCTTCATTATGTTGCTACTGCTAATGTTACTAAAAACAATAAAATAAAAAATAACTAAAAATAAAACACACTTTTGTAGCATTTTACTTTTTCCTGCTGAAGTCCATTTACAATGTTTGTCAAGGTTTAATGCACCAGTCATAATTTAGTTTTTCATAACCATTGTCCATTTTAACCAACAGGATAAAAAAGGGCAGTGATTTTATTTTTATTTTTTTCATAGTAATCATACATACTTAAGTAATTTCTTTGCTTTTTGAGTATTTACCCATTTTCATTCAGTACCATGGCATTACCCTGGTAATGTGGTGCACGGTGCGACGGCACAATGAGAAAGTGCGAGCGCGAGGTGATCGAATGCGTTCCGCGAATGCTACAGGGACCTTGAATAATGTATAACATGAAAGTAAGGGCAGCCGGGAGAGTTTCTGGTGCCCTCTAGGGTATGATGGTGCCCCCCTAGGGAGTTGGTGCCCTACGCAGACTGCGTAATATGCAAATAGGGAGCTGCAGTACTGTGGTAGCCTAATGGTATTTTTCTGTAAGTGATTAGTCCACTGGCTTATTAGTTTCAACAAAACCAAACTGGCTTTGGCTGAACCTGACAGCTCCTTCAGTTCATGTCAATATTCTATAACAGACAAACTGAATTTATATCACTGAAAGCGACACGACCACAATTATTAATTATAATTATAAATCCATAATAATTAATAAATCTGTCTACACTAGTGGTACGTGATGTCAGAAATGCAGTAGCAATCGAGTATTATTCTTTTGATGAGCTTATAGCACAATAAATGGAGTGGACTTTTTATCTGACCTGGTACTCATCTGAGGTAATGGCACTGTTCCAGGGCGAATTCAAAACTGCATTTTTTGCTTCCTTGAAGGGAACTGCTGCAGGAGGGGATGCCACTCGAAAGTCCGTTCAAAACGAAAGTGAGAAAATGAATCTTTTCTTGGAGGGCCCTTCCACAAGACTGTTAGCGAAGGGTACATTCATACAGTAATGCCATGTTTCCTTCAGAGTACCCACTTCAAGGGCTCCGCACTTCGGAGTGAGTAGGGCATAGGGAGGATCCCTTGCAATTGGAATCCGCCCCTGATCTGCTGTAGCGCACACTCTTAAAGGCACCTCCTATTTTAATTTAATTATTAAAATGTCTCCCCTTTTTCTGGATGACCAAAAGGGCACCTTTAGACTTGTGAACAAAAGGGGCAGGGGCTTGTGCCCCTGCTGCCCCCGTTCTGTGCATGTCAGTGTATTGTACCTTTATGAATTCTAAATGTAAATGACCTTGATTATGACTGTCTAACCTCCATATATGAACCTCCACAATTTTAAATAGATTTGTAATATGGTTTGGGATATTAGTACATAAAGTGTGGTTGTGCTACAGGTCCAAATATTTATTATTTATTTATTTATTTTATTACGTTTATTACAAAATATTTACATTGCATATCAATAGGCAGGTCTTATTCAGTTCTAGAACTGTTCAAATCACTTATAGCACCTTTAAATATAAAAAGAGCAACAAAAATCTGTTTTCCATTATATACAAACTTTAATAAAATAATGCAAGTTGTCCATAGCATCACAACAGGAACTTTCTCATCATCACCTCTTTTTACCCCCCACCCCTTTGTTTGCAAACAAGGGCAAAGTTTACTTACACTTGTGAACTTATGTTGTGTTCCACATCAAACTTTCATAGAGAAATAATTAAGATAAATGATGCATGTAATAAGTATTAAATAGTGGTGGAATATGCAACCTCTAAAGTGAGAGAGCAAGCATGCTGTCTGCTTCCTTTCTCCCCAGTGGACAGCGACCATCTGGCCACGGCCATTATCACTGACCCCAGTGTCAGGCTCCTTAGCAGGGAGAAGAGGGCTCAAACATCCCTGGGTCTGGCCCTGAGCACCTGACTGCATATATACAACCTTGCAGAAGTGTTAGGGGACAAATTACAAAGTCACTCTTATGATAACAGTATGTCTAACAGGTGGCTTTGATTTGTTTAAATGAATCAGTCTTTACATTATGTGGGGTATAAGTTTGTATTATCATTTATTTTATTTTATTTTTTTTTAAGACTGTTGAAAGAGCTTTCTCAAAGTCAGGTTGGGAATTGAGATTGGGTTCCAATTCATACCTGGTTCCATTTTTTGTAAAATATCTTGGCAAATCATTTTCATGATGTCCGGTACCCTTAACGCTTTTGGAGCATTCTTCTGCTGATTTTGCCAGAAGACTGTGATATAAAATATGCAAAATATTTGCTATGATGATCATTGAACATCTTATTTTCCAATGGCTGTGAAATTAACAAAAACATTTTGAGCGTAATTTATTGTTTCACGTGGCAGATATAGCGTACCTTAAACTGAGGCTATGTCCACATTAATCCGGATAAATTTTAAAATGCCGTTTTCGTTTTCGAAACAATCTTTGTCAACACTAAAACATCTGAAAACGATTAAATCCCCTCACTGCGCATGCTATAATAATAATTATAATTGTTAATTATAATTTTCTTTATTTATCACACATTATACATTTGCACATATACAGTGAAATTCTTCTTTTTTTCACATATCCCAGCTAGGCTGGGGTCAGAGTGCAGGGTCAGCCATGGTATGGCACCCCTGGAGCAGATAGGGTCAAGGGCCTTGCTCAAGGGCCCTGCTCAAGGGCCCAACAGTGGCATCTTGGTGGTGCTGGGGCTTGAACCCCCGACCTTCTGATCAGTAACTCAGAGCCTTAACCGCTGAGCTACCACTGCCCTGATAAAAATGTAAGAAGCGTGGCCCTGCATTATTTTTTATGTACAGTCTGAAACACAATTGTCCTCGTTTTCGACTAAACTTTCCGTCGCCTTTGTGAAGGTTGTGCAAAGCAACATTTATCATTAACAATGCTATCAAAGTGTATAGCAGGCACAACAACAGTGCTACAACGTGGGCTGCCATCTTGATTGTTTTGGGTTAAATGGATCACATGACAACAAATACGTCATCGTTTTTGAATATCTCAGTTTTCCCTGTGCACACTACAATGCAAAGATGCCGTTTTCAAATGTAACCACTTTATAGAGCGTTTTCGAAAAGCTCAGCTTTCGCTGGAAAAAAATTGCTGTCTCAGTGTAGACGGAAGGCCAAAACATAGTGAAATGAATGCCCTTTCAAACAAAAACATATTAGGGTGGATGTGGCCTTCCATGTTGATTTAGGAGAGATATCAAAGACTTCTAAGTACTGCAAAGATACAATAAATGTGAACAGTTATTTGTTCACCAAAAAATAAATATTCTAAAAAGAATCATTATCAGAACTGTTTAGAAATCTGGGCCCCTATTCATAAAGATTTTTATCTTACCACTAGGAGTTCTCCAAAGAGTTCCTATCTAGGAGTTTTTGCTTAAAACCTTTTCACAAAACTGCTAAGAGCAAGTTTTACTAAGGAAAACTTAAGATAAGTGTAAGGAGGAGTTGACCTCTTTGCTATGGATGATGTCACGTTTTATGAGCACGCTCTTTTAAATCGCCCACAGTGATTGGAAATAAGGGAACCGCTATTTGTCAGCGAAGACAGACAATGATATATATATATATATGGATGGATGGACAGATGGATTGATTCCCAATTCCTCCGCGCTACACAGTTTCCTTTTGCTTGTAGCTAGGAAGTGCAGCGTTGTCAAAACCTTCAAATCTCCGGTGTATTTGGGTTGTTTCGGTTTGTGGCAGAGAAACTGCATCTCTAACTAAGTTTACAATAATGAAAACATGCTTGCGATTCAGGGGATACCTTTTTTTAAAGGTCAATGGCAATATTATAATATTCATAATATTATATTATTAAAATACATAGACTCAATTGTGATTCAGGCGATGCCTTTTTAAATGGTCAATGTCATAATAATATTCTAATAATTTTAATGTGGACTGACGACAGCAGCCATGCTTCGGACCATTTGTGAGTCACTCTTAGGGAGTTAGAAGTCCTCAGGGTGACTTCTAAGCTGCCGTGGGTGTAGGAGCAACTTTTAGCGTTAAAATGCTTCATGAATTACTCATGAAAAAAAAATATGAGTGACACGGCCCACTTTAGGAGATACTTTTAGCCTTAAGAGTTTTTGTAAATACGGGCCATTTCATAATGGAAAGCGTTCAATTCCTTACTATTTCCATCTCTAAAGCTAAACCTCACTCTTTCCTGTCTATCTCAATCAACATGCATTAATTGCATAATTGGCCACCCACAGAAGAATCCAGAAATAACATATATTCATGTTTTCAGAAGATGCTGAGTTAATGAAAGTTAAAGTGTTTAGCAAGTTAAAATACTGAAACATTATACTGAATGACATTTAAGTTATTTCCAGTCTTTGAACTTCAATGTTATGACCACGTAACGCCGATAAATCTGATTACGTCAACATAATACGTGCAAGGGTACCAGAAAAAGATTGTTTACATGGAGCAAACTCTACTCACAGGAATTATGTTGGTACAGTATATCCAGAAGTTCATTCTTTAAGAAAGTAGTCCTACCTCTAAAGGACAATTAAGACAACTTCACGGCTCATTAATACATATAATTGTACTGAATAATTAATGTTCAAATTCAGGTGCTTTAACAAATATACATACTAAACACTTCTACTATTAAATCCTCCAGAATGCTGGCTTAGACTTATATTGTATGCTCAGATGAATCACACTGTGAATTTGGTGACATTTGGTCAAACATTTTGCTGCTGTAATCGGTCTGTGCTTACTGATGTTTGAACCACTGCCCCTAGTGGTCAAAGCTGGAAGTGTTGTCGAATGGATAGGCATGGGTGTGCTCCAGTTTCCAGGTGAAATGTCCAAAGAGTGGTGTCAAAAGCAAGTTGCATTTTTATTTTTAAGTGATATAATACAGTCAACAGGAATGCATATTTTATTAACCAAACGCCCTAACATAAACCCCAACCTTAAACCTTACCATCAGAGGAGTAAAATTTTAGTATTAACCTCCATGCAACCTCCAAATCGTGTTCATCATTGATTACGTAAACAGGGTTTCCACATGACCAGAACCCATGTTCCGTGTCTGCTCAGTGGCACCACAGGTAAAGATGAACACATTTAAATTGATTAAAAAATGTCTGATAGGAGATACGACAGAATGGGTTCAATGTCAGGGAACCGGAACATTCAGTAGCAACATGTCGAGTTCTAGTGTGATCACATTAAATACATGCAAGCATACCAGAAAGGGATTGATTACATGGAGCAAAATCTACTCAGAGGAATTTTGTCAGTAGAGCATCAACAGAAATTCATCCACCTTGAAAATTAGTCCCACCTCAAATAGGTTTACATTCATTTTAAATAGAACACAACAATTTAAATACGATATGCTTCTCATTTTGTATTTTTAAAGCAGTGTTTTGAAGTTATTTACAGAACGATTGGCTAAGAAATACCTGGGTAGTCCTGATACAATCTTTACCACTAGGTCATTGTGTAAATCTTATTGTGTTCAGATGGAGATGAATTACTTTGAAAGCTCCTATTGTTCTTGTGTCTCCATGCAAGCTATTGTAATGGGAACACCTAACAACCGAACGAATGTAGACTCTTGCAAAGTAATTGCAATGTTTAGTCCCATAGAATGTGTTTCATTGCGTGTCCTACAATTGAAATCTTTCATTTAACAATCCCAACCTTTTTTCTCTTTGTAAAAGACAATGTGAGTTTGCCTAAGTTTTTCAGGTGGTTTTATTGATGCAAGAATAGGAGGAACGCTTTGACATTTGGTCCGCTGCCCTGGCTTATGTGTAAGGTACTAATTAGCAGAGAAAACACTGTCAAACTGCCATATGGTGGGAGAGAAGGAGCAGCTTGCCAAGCATGGCTACAGTCCTGAACATTCGCGGCCGCAAACGTTTGTCAAGACAGCTTGTGTCAGGTATTATATGTAAATGTAGGCTAAATTAATCAGTACGCTGATGTTTTTTGTTTGTTTTTTTCTCTCTCTTGGTTTGTTTTTTCTTGTGCAAATCCCCGTTCAACACTTTTTGTGTCTCAGGGTTTGTTCACTTTTCTGCTTGGTTAGCTGGCATTATCTGAGTCAGAGTTTATTTCAGAAGATTATTAAGCACAACAGCAAGAAATACTAAGCTATGTTGGCTACATTCACACAGCAGCAGAATATGGTTGTCAGTCCTATTTTAGAATGCTACATACGGTAACGTTCACACAGTTTGGGGCCCCACTTTATATAGGTGTCTTGAATTACTATTACTTAAGCATTTGATACAATGTGCTTATTATGTACATATTTGCTGTTGCATTGTACTTACATTTAAAGTACCTGCATTTAATTAAATTTGTAGTTACACTGTTAATCTTACCTTTATCCCTAAATCTAACCCTTAAACACCCTTTACCTTAAAACCTAACTGTAACGCCTAACCCCAACCCTAACCCTAAAACTAGTCCTAAATCTACCTGTACCTCAGCTTCAGTAGCAGCAAATGTGAATCTTGTTAGAATTTTGCAGAACAACATGTACTGTAGGTACACAGTAAATACATTGTATTGTATGCGTTTTAATGTTAGTACATAGTAGTTAAAGACACCTAATATAAAGTGTGACCTATTTTGGTTATCAACAAGAGAGACACGTGACTCGTAAGCCAAAAGTGTCATAGAAACACCACAAAACGATGTGGTTGCTTAAGCAATTATGTTTTTCATGTCGTATTTCTGACATTAGTTAGGTATTGGTTTAAGGTTTAGGGGATAGGTCTGCTACCCGACCCAAGCCCGAGGTGTGAACGGCTAGGGGCTGTTCGCACCTTTTAGAAATAGTTTTTCGAAGCAAACTGTAACAAACTTCACAGCAGAAGGGATGGAGAACACAGGGAAGCGGGGGTTCAATCGGCCACTTCAGTGCTTTTCAACTTCACAAACTCATCAGCTTCACAGGCACGTAGTTACTTAGACACATTAGCTTTTACAGGCACGTAGTTACTTAAACACATCAGCTTAACAAATACAACAGAATGAATGCAACAGCTTCAGGAGCACCGTGGCCTTCCTTGTGCCAGACTCTCTCTCTCTCTCTCTCTCTCTCTCTCTCTCTGTCTGCTGGTGATGTGGCTGCTTATATGCCACTCTCCCCATGCTCACTGGAATTAGAGACAGGTGTTAAACATAATCTAGCTCAGGTGCAAGTGCCCTTACCGCTTTCTCTCTCTCTGGATGGATGCTTGACCACACCCCTGCTGCCACACAAACCCACTGTTTTGGATAGACTACTCTGAACGATGTGCTGCATCTCGCGCAGGACCGTCATATTTTTTAGACACCATGTCTAGTTAAAAAAAAAACGTCGATTGTATAAACGCATGTCAAGACGCTTGTGTTCTGTTTCATTGGTTGTGCATCAAGCTTTTTTAGTGCAGGTGTCACAAAGATTTTATGCTCCGAAGAAGTTCAGATTGCAAAGAGAACTTCATGTGACTGTTACACCATTACACATGACTCCAGATAGTTTTTCACGCAGCAAAGTTTAAACGGTAAGCCAATGTTTATCTGGTGTGCTGAGATGCCGCCATGCCTTGTTAAAATTGTGTATGTTTACTGATGCTATACTGTTTTGAATGTTGCCGACAGTGCTTAAATAAAATACTGCATATTGCAACAAATTTACGATATTGTGTTCAGATTGAGTTCAGACTTAAAATTTGACGGTACAGTTTCAGATATGGGCCAGCTTCGGGCTTCAGTTTAAGAACTAGGGTAGGGTGGTATGTTTTGTTGATTTAAAACATGATAAAGGGATTGTTCACCCAAAAATAAAAAATTCTCCTATCATTTACTCACACCAGCCTAGTTTCCATCCACTTTTTTTGCGAAATTTGCCGTCTTCTGCCTGTTTCCATTCAAATGGCCTTTTATCGATAAAAATGGTGTGCATGATGACATCATGCCTAAAAAAAACACTTTGTCGCATAAGTTTTGGTAAAATGGGGAGAGTATTGAGACAATTCATTGAAATTAGCTTACTGTCATTTTAATTTCACAAATAAATGCAATCAGAAGAGGTGGAATTGCAATCAAAATGGAGCAGTTGCCCTTCTGATAGAACTGTAATATTGGTCCTGATGTTGTGCCTATCGTAGGTTGCCATCGGTTCCGACCTGAAAGTGAATCATCATGGTCCTGTTCAAGCTGGCAACCTGCACCGAGTAGTGGGGAAATTTTTGGTCTTAGTATAAGGACCATCCATCAATGTGTATATGCTGTGTGCACAGCTATTAAAAGAAAAACTTATGCTGTGTAATTTCAGGGTTTACATAAGATACATTCCTGATATTCAGTAGGCTATTTTGAACAATCATCTAATCTAAAGCATCGCCATCACAGCTGCATTATATCCCGTATATTTGTCCCACAACTTTTAACGACCAACTGAACTTGATTATCATCTAAAATTAATTTTAGTGTCATAATGCAATTTACATTTTCTGAAGAAGCTCAGCAAATGCGATCCGAGGCAAAGAGGGTTAGATTTAAAATATTTAAAAGTTTTAAAAGGTTCAAAAGCTCGTTTTCTGAAAGTGAACTCCGCATTGGACAAATAGTTCTGATAGTTTATAGTCTTGAAGTGTAGAAAATGTCATTCAGCCGACATTATTCATCTACAGAACAGGGTACGCTAATATAAGTTTGTGTAAAGAAAAGGCATATATAGGTCTAAAAATATATATTGTTTTTTTCGTTTGGTAATTTATTTTTTTAATTTAATGCTTTTTCCGTTTGGTAATTTATTTTATTTAATACAGGGAATTTTGCCGGCATTTTTCAAAAGTAAACTAAACAATAATTTTATATAATTGGGCTATGTTAGTGTTCCAAAAAAGCACACTGAAGCTTTTCTTCTAGTATTGTGCATATATGTTTAATTTAAAACATCTTTGTGCACAGAAATGATATGTTTTTTGTATTGTGGGCTAATTCCGTGACTGCCGTCTGTTATTTTGAATGGTGTGAAAAA
This sequence comes from Myxocyprinus asiaticus, assembly GCF_019703515.2. Taxonomy (NCBI): domain Eukaryota; kingdom Metazoa; phylum Chordata; class Actinopteri; order Cypriniformes; family Catostomidae; genus Myxocyprinus; species Myxocyprinus asiaticus. Next base: position 46,768,250 of record NC_059352.1, on the reverse strand, counting down.
GCAACTTTAATAAATAAATGGATGTCTACCACGATTAAATTAATTGCAAACAGTGGCCGTTCATTTGTTCTCTGTACACTTGTCAATGTGCATGTCTTGATACGAGATATTTGTGTTGGCACTCCTGGAAGTGTCATGTTTGCAGTGATCAGATCTTTATGCCATTCAGATCAATTCATAATCACGTACAATAAATTGGCTTTCAAGGATCCTATACCTTGTAATCATGATTAACACAGGCTAACGATTGGGGTAAACTCTGTCATGTGACACTACATTTTTGCGTTAATGCCAATTTTTTCGACAAAAAAGTGTTTCCAAACCAGTTTTTCGTGACATTTGGTGTATCAACATAGAGTTTATGCGCTAGAGTTAAATGGAAAAATATTATGTCGACACTTGTGAAATTTTAGCGGTAATTTACGTTTCCATCAGCTTTATTTTGATGCGCTAAAATTTTTTTCGCAAAAAATCCTTGGATGGAAACGTAGTTACTCATGCCATCCCAGATGTGTATGACTTTCTTTCTTCTCCTGAACACAAACGAAGGTTTTTAGAAGAATATCTCAGCTCTGTAGGTCCTCACAATACAAGTGAATGGGTCCCATAATTTTAAAGCTCCAAAAAGTCTATTAAGACACCATAAACATAATCCATAAGACTCCAGTGGTTAAATGTATATCTTCAGAAGCGATTTTGTAGATGTGGATTAGAAACAGATAGATAAAAGTCATTTTTTCACTATAAATTCTCCTCTCTGTCCAGTAGGTGGCGATATGCATGAAGAATGTGAAGCGCCAAAAACAAAAGAAGGATGTGAATGTGAAAGTGGATATCAATAGTAAAAAAAAAGGACTTAAATGTTGATTTGTTTCTTATCCTTACTTATCACTTCTGAAGATATGTACAGTATTTAACCACTGGAGTTGTATGGATATATTTTATGGTGTCTTTGTGTGCTTTTGGAGCTTCAACATTTTGGTACCAATTCACTTGCACTCTGTGTTCGGCAGAAGAACGAAAGTCATAAACATCTGGGATGGCATGATGGTGAGTAAATCATGAGAGTTTTCATTTTCAGGTGGAACTATTCCTTAAACCTTAACAAACTCATAATGATTTATGACACTGTAAGTTTAGGTTTCGGGTAGGGAGGTAGGTTTTGTTGATATAAAACTCAATAGAGCATTAATTTTAAATACCTAATTTGAAAATTTAACTTGGTCCTAGCACCACACAGTGGTACCTAGGAACTGCTGTGACACATAAGGAACCATGTAAAATAGTTTAGCAAAAATTGAGCCACAATCACGTCTCTTATTTACAGCAATCGTGAGAATGGAAAAGGGGATTGACACTGGTTATTTGTCCATACAAACAGCATTCAGGCTGCTCAGTTTTTGTATGAACAGGACAATTTGATGGTCACATCTGTTATTAAACATAGTTGTCAATCCCAAACACTGATTTGATGAACGTAGCTGTTGATCCTGAAGTGGAGACATTGTTATATGAATTTACAAGCCAAGCACATACACAAGTGTTAGCATGACGCTAAAGAGGGAATACAGAGGTTTAACAAGTATAACTAAGGGGGTATACAGTATAATTAAGGGGTTAAGTAGCAACACTTACTTGCAGGGAGGAAGAAATAAAAGGGAATGAAATGCTTCATGGTGCTAATGGGACTTCAGGGGAGAGATGAAAGATCTTGATGTTCCATGATGCTCATTAGGACTTCAGCAAACAAACGCTGCTCCTCTCGTTAATGCTCAAATGTCCTCATGATAATCTCGAGAGACTGAGCATTTGAGATATAATTGGATGACACTGAGAAATCTGCAATGGCAGATGGGTTGCAAAGAGTTCTTGGTCAGTCTTAGAAGCTGTTTGTCCCATTAGATGTGTGTTCCCGTCACACACGAATCAATTGGTCGAGCTGTTCTGAGGCTATGAGATTGAGAACGGAAGAAGCTAAAAAGCAGACGGAAATGTTTGTGAGTTGAGAGATAAAGATCAGACCTACCTTTAGGAAGATTAAGGGAACAAGCAGTGGAGTGCTCATAGTAAAATGATGTTTCGTGGTTTTCCTGGAAAGCTGGACCATGCTGTGCCTTGTTGTGCCAGTAAACTTGTTTGAAACCCTTATATGTTTTTGCAGAAACCTTGTTGTGCTGAAATGTATTGCTCACATCGAAACATAGAATGAAATAATCAACATTTAAACTAGTAGTTCACGTGAAATTAATTTTGGGACCCACTTTATTTAAGGTGTTTTGACTACAATGCACTTATGCATATGACACAATGTACTTATTATGTACATAAGTGTTGTTGCAGTGTACTTACATTCAAAGTACCAGCAGTTAATTACATATGTAGTTACACTGTTTATCTTAACCCTAGTCCTAAACTTAACCCTAACCCAACCCTAATCTAAACCCTAAAAAAATCTTATCAGTATGTGCATCAGTCCCTGTAAATCATGACATCAGCATGAGGTGGCAGTGACCTTCCACAGTTATCTGCAAAGGGATACGCCATGTGATTAAATCTCAAATATTGCTGCTGGTATGCACACTATAGCCCGTCTGGCAGGTATACCCTATCTGTGCCACTACCACCGGGCAGGATGCGACAAAAATGTCCCCCACAAATCAGCAGCCAAGCTGGCACAAAACCCAGTGGGGATCCCAGCTTTGTGAATCAAGTTTGACAAATGAAAAAAAAAAAAAAAAATGGAAGTAATAAGGCCAGTGAGTGAATCATATGCACCCAGTGGGTAGACCCATGGCAATCATCTTCCTTATGGATTATGGCTATGTGGAATATGGAATAGTATATTATTACTCAAACTGGATTTCATTCCCTAATAATTGCATACAATTGTTCTCATGCAAAATTTCGGCCAGATTCACAACAGGTGCACACTGATCACACAGTGAATTCGGCAACAGTAGGTCGAAAGTTCTGCTGCTGAAATTGGTCTGTACTTACAGAAATTCAAACTGCTGCCCCCAGTGGCTGAAGCTGGAAATGTTGTTCAGGTAAAATGTCCACAAGGTGGAACCAAAAATGAGTAAGTTTAATTGTAAATGATGTAATACAGTCAACAGGAATATTTTTTTTTTATTATTAACTCTATCCCCTAACCGAAACCCCAGTGGAGTAAAAATGCAATTTTAGAGTGAAAATGCAACCTCCAAATCATGCTCATCATTACTTCCTGGTTTCCACGGATTTCAGAGGTTGTTTATGCCATTTGCACTGTTTCTTAGAGGTTGTTTGCACCATTCTAAGGCCACAAAAATGTATGTCTGGCTTGAATTAGTTCTAAATTTAATGCTGATTTAATTTGGAAAAGTGCAAACTTAGTGATGAATCATGATTTCTGCATAAAAATGTTCACACAGGCTTTATGCACAAATATGTGTACATATGGGTATTTAATGAGTCCCATTATATCTGCGCTATATACAGTAATATGTATACTTTGCACAGTATGCAAATGTTCTGTATGCACAGAATATCAGTATTACCTATTACAAAATTATGCTTTTATAATATTATAACTGTTTTTTTAATTAATTAATTTTTATTTTTTATAGTAAGTACACATTGCACAATTCAGTAAGCTACAGTACTATTCCAATCTGAACACACACACACACACACACACACACACACACACACACACACACACACACACACACACACACACACACAGCAGAAAAACTCAGCTCTTGCTATTCTTGCATACTTAGTGTCCACATTTGCAGATTGTAAGTTCATATTATAGCTTAATTGAACGGAATAAAAAACTTTCTGAAGGTCATTTTCTCAGAGTTAAGAGTGACTTTTTGCTCCATATCAGTGTGCAAAAATAGATTTGCTCTTTTAATTCATTTCTGATGGAGATGAATAAAAAGAACAGCAATTTTAAGAGAGGGAAAAAATGAACTGTCCTCATTTCCTCTCTATTTATAATAAAAGAGTTAGGTAAAAAAATTAAAAAGTATAGTGTTGCAGGTCTGGTTTTATCAGTAGATTATAAAACAAGCCCAATTATTCTCCAATGTAAAACATAATAATAAATCAAGTAAAAATGAGCTTTGTGCTTAAAGTATGAAATATTTTATGTAAATGTTGTAAGGGCTCTTGCATAGTTATCATTTAATAATGAACTCAAAATCACTTCTGCCCCAAAGAGACTCACCCGTATAACTTTATGTTGTAATTTAAAATGACTTTATGTCACTCTGACAATTTATTTAACCAGGGGTCAGTCCTTTTGACATTAGAGAGAACCAAGCTGTGAAATGTTCATCTAATGATTAACACATTAATGGAATAGATCACCTAAAAATGAAAATTCAATCAACATTTACTCACCATCACATTGACATCTGTGAAAATAAATGAGATTTTAGGTGGAATGTCTGAGCTGCTCTTTTCCATACAACAAAAGTGAATGATGATTTATATTGCCAAGTTCCAAAAAAGCACCATTAATGTATCATAAATAATCGATATGACTTTTGTGCTATATGCCAAGTCTTCTGAAGACAGACAATAGCTTTGAGTGAGGAACCAAAAAGGAACCAAGTCCTTTTTCACTGATAATCTTCTCCTCTGCCACTCAAATCTCATTTGCGCTTTTGTATAATAAAACATTTTGGAACATAACACAAGTATATAACAAATCATTTGAACCACTTTTATGGTACTTTATGATAGTTTAATCTCCTCTTTGGAGCCTGGCAGTCTAAATCACTGTAGCTTGGGGAGGTGTGGTCATGTGTCGGTCTGCGGGAGAGGGAGAGCAGTAAGGATCGTCCCCTGGGTTATGATTACTCTGACACCTGCCTCTGATTATAGTGATGGTGGAGGGAGACCTGAAAAGGCACGCCAGGGCGTCAGAGTGGGGAGAGAGAGCACTAGGGATGAGCAAGAAGCAGAGCTACACAATTGTCCCTTTTTGAGTTGTGACCAAAAATAAAGAGACTGACCTTAACTGTTCACTGTCTCCTGACTCCTCTGTTGCCCACGAACCTAGAACTTTCACAATCACCATCCACTTTCTTTGTATGGAAAACATCTTGGGCATTTTGCATAAGTTCTCAGTTTTTTATTTCACAGAAGAAAGAAAACAATATGGGGTTAGAATGACATTGAATAAGTTATGACAAAAGTTTCATATTTGGGTGAACTATTACTTTAAGTTGGATGATTTTGTCCTACTCATTTATATATATATATATATATATATATATATATATATATATATATATATATATATATATATATATATTTAAATAGAGACCACAGAGTCAGCACAGCATACTACATGGGGAATCTGTTTTGGTCAGTGAGTCTTCTAGAACATTTAGCTGTTTTTGGATCAGCGCCCAGGTGCTTCCTGAAAGATGAAGAGATGCCTTCATAATTTATTCTTGTATGTGTGTGAGTGTGTGTTTGCACCTGCATTATGCCATGAGCTATGGGGCAGTCTTCCTTCTTAGTTGCCCACCTGTGGTGTGTGTGTGTGTGTATCGCTTGGTCCAAGTGGGTTTGTTTGGCACTGACAGCGAGTGAAAAGAATTGATTTTGTGTTAGCTGTCCTGCAAGCCAACTCAATATAGATTAACACTCCCCTCTTTCATCGCCTTCATGCCTGACAATCTGAATTATCGTATCCACATAAAATATGTTCTGCTGCATTTCATCTTACAATTATAGGATGGACAGAAATTATTTACTAGATTTGCACTGGACAGCTTAAAACTGATTATGGAAGAGAGAAAAAACAAAAAACTCCAGTGTTTATAATTTCTCCTTTTAATTGTAATGTGGCAGATTCATTACTGAAACTTACTGCATGTCCCACCTAACAGGGAATGTTCCAAACAACTTTGGCTAATATGCATAGGATATGAACAGACATTCTTAAAGTAATATTAATGGAACATTCTTATAACGTTACTAGTATTCAATAAAAGTTCTGATAATGTTAGGAGGAATCATTGTTTGAGCAACATTGTTCATACTTCATTACATTTCATTCAGAGAGCATAAAATTCGATAAAGAAGTTGGTTTTCACTTTTTCAGGAAAGCAATGCTAAGCTAAATAACCTTCTACTCAAATTGAGAAAACTCGACATTTTCACGTTCCAACAACCACGGTTTAACATTTGGAAAACATTTTAAGAACATTAATTTGTTATCTAGGATATTACTTTCTTCAAACTGTTTATTGGTTAAAGCTATGTTTGAGGCATCTTACTAGTTATGTTAATGTGAAGATATTTCCAAAATTCGGTTATTATGCTGAGATATATCAGCATCTTAAAACTGATGAACCAGCACTCTAGTTCCTCAGTTTTTTGGAATAATGTACAGATTTTGCTCTTATGGAAAGAGATTAGTACTTTTATTCACCAAGGTGGCATTCAACTGATCACAATGTATAGTCAGGACATTAATAATGTGGAAATTACTATTACAATTTGAAAAATAAATAAATAAATAAATTCAGAACTTCTTAAACTACTTTAAAAGAGTTCTCATCAAAAACGTCCTCCACATCCAGCAGTTACAGCTTTGCTGATCCTTGGCATTCTAGCTATCAGTTTGACTCACTCAGGTGAAATTTCACCCCACGCTTCCAGTAGCACTTGCCATAGATGTGGCTGTCTTGTCGGGCAATTCTCACACACCTTACAGTCTAGCTGATCCCACAAAAGCTCAATGGGGTTAAGATCCATAACACTCTTTTCCAATTATCTGTTGTCCAATGACTGTGTGCCTTTGCCCACTCTAACCTTTTTTTTTTTTTTTAAAGTGGCATTTTCTTTACAATTCTTCCCATAAGGCCTGCACCCCTGAGTCTTCTCTTTACTGTTGTACATGAAACTGGTGTTGAGCGGGTAGAATTCAATGAAGCTGTCAGCTGAGGACATGCAAGGCGTCTGTTTCTCAAACTAGAGACTCTGATGTACTTTTCCTCTTGTTTAGTTGTACATCTGGCCTTCCACATCTCTTTCTGTCCTTGTTAGAGCCTGTTGTCCTTTGTCTTTGAAGACTGTAGTGTACACCTTTGGATGGAATCTTCAGTTTTTTGGCAATTTCAAGCATTGTATAGCCTTCATTCCTCAAAACAATGATTGACTGATGAGTTTCTAGAGAAAGCTGTTTCTTTTTTTGCCATTTTTGACCTAATTTTGACCTTAAGACATGCCAGTCTATTGCATACTGTGGCAACTCGAAAACAAACACAAAGACAATGTTAAGCTTCATTTAATGAACCAAATAGCTTACAACTGTGTTTGATGTAATGGCAAGTTATTTTCTAGTACCACATTAGCAATTTAGCATGATTACTCAAGGATAAGGTGTTGGAGTGATGGCTGCTGGAAATGGGGCCTGTCTAGATTTGATCAAAAATGACTTTTTTCAAATAGTGATGGTGCTGTTTTTTACATCAGTAATGTCCTGACTGTATTTTGTGATCAGTTGAATGCCACTTTGGTGAATTAAAGTACCAATTTCCTTCCAAAACAGCAAAATCTGAACATTATTCTAAACTTTTGGCTGCCAGTGTGTCTGTGTGTGTGTGTGTATGTATATATATATATATATATATATATATATATATATATATATATATATATATATATATATAAACACTAACTTTGCACTTTATTAGGCACACTGTTGCCCTAATAAATTACCCGACGTGCCCATCTGCCTCAAGGTTAGACATGCTGTGCATTCTGAGATGCTATTCTGCTCACTACAATTGTACAGAGGGGTTATCTGAGTTACCATAGTCTTTTATGTCAGCTCGAACCAATCTTGGCATTCTTTGTTGACCTCTTTCATCAACAAGGCATTTCCATCTGCAAAACTGCCGTTCACTGGATGGTTTTTTTTTTTTTTTTTTGGCACCATTCTGAGTAAACTCTAGAGACTGTTGTGTGTGAAAATCCCAGAAGATCAGCAATTACAGAAATACTCAAACCAGCCCATCTGGTAAGACTTCTATATATATAAAAAAAATAATAAATGAACCAACCATGTTATTACAGATTTGTCCAAGTTTTAACCCCAAACCTAAATCTAACCATAAAATGCAATCACCTACCCAAACCCTTCACGTAACCATGATTTTAATAGGAAAATCACTGTTGTGTACCATGGAAGAAAACGAAAGGTTTTGAACAAGCATTTTTATGCAAGTTTTACCCCTAACCCAAACCTAAACCTAACAATAGAGTCCACTCAAACACTAAACCTAAAAATGATTTTAATAAATAAAAAAAAAATAAAAACATTTGTGTACCACAGAAGAAAGAAAACACTGGGGTTTGGAACAAGCCAAAAAAAAAAAAAAAAACATGTTACAGGTTATTCACATTTGAATAACTAAATTTGTTCATTGACATTTCATATCTTAAAATAAATTGTTGGATTGGAGGCTAGCTAAAATTGGATGCTTGTAATGGATCAATTTGAAATTCTGTTTGTTTGTTGATTGGGTGGTTTCTATGGGAATAACTTTTAGTACAAAAAACATTTATTCATTCATTCATCTATTCATTCATTCATTTATCTACTTTAATAGTAAGGACTACGACAGTTGATCAACTCCAAACCTCCTAATTCTGTTACAACATGACAGCAGCTTCAGCTATGGGTGGTTTGAGTTTCCACGTCATGTGCTTGTTTCAGCATGTTCATCTTTCAGCTCTTTATACAGGTTGGAGAGCCATAGGTGTCTGCCTGTTTATAAGGAAAAATGCTTGGCTTTACCACCTGCCTGTAATCAGATGGTAATTGGATTAAAGAGTGGCAGGCCTAACCTGCCTCCACACAGCCGAACTGGAGCTCTGAACTCAACGTCTCTTTCTGAAGCTCATGGTTATCCTGTGTGTTTATAACTGTAAATAAAATAATAAATTATTACATTGTTATAAATCATATATCAATTATTATTTCATTATTTTGCATATGTTAAATCAGTTTAATTAAACACAAATCTCATTGTTCCCAATCTGTCACTCACTCGATGTTGTGTTGATGTAGTGACACTAGGGGTCGCCCTTGGGAGCCCCCCAAAAAAATAACCGGCTCCACTGCAGCCCGCCCTGGCGGCCCGGCCCCGGCATGGAGCCACCCGCAGGAAGCAGATGCACCCTGTCTCACAGTCTGCTGCCAAGAACACCGAGGAAGGCTTCAAAGCGCCCCTGAGACGGGTGACCCAGGGACGTGGAGACCCGCTGCATTGGAGGTGGTAAACAGACCAATTCATCCCTCGGTGGAGGGCCGGGAGGAGAATCTTTTGTTTCCTTTTCTTTTGATTTCGTTCACATTGTCAAGAAAAGAGGGGTTTCCTCATTCCCTGGGTCACACATCTGGTGTTCACGGCCGTCATTATCATGACCGCCGGACACCGCACCTTTATGGCAGGCCCCGGAGGCAGGCCCCCCACCCCTGCGCACCCAGCTATGGCACAAACACACCCATGCCAGGGCAGTTTTGACGGACTACGAGGACAATTTCCCTCCTCCCTCATCCCTGACCGGTCCTATGGTGGGTATCTGGAGCAAGGTAAGTGCTTCGATGTCCCCAGACTCAGCACGGCCACAAGTTCGGGGCTCGAGCCCCCTCAACATGGCACCTCAGGCTCCACCCCACCGCGAGGCCCCACCCGCCGGTACGTCTGACATGATTGTCCCCTTGGTCCCCCTTGCCCGGAGTTTGGAGGCATGGCGTGTGCTCTCCAACCCGTCGCGATGCTGACCAGGACCGTCCGACTTGGCTATGCGATTCAGTTCACCAGGCGTCCACCCAGGTTCAACGGCGTCCGTTTCACCTCAGTGAAGGGCGAGAATGCCGCTGCCCTGCGTGTAGAGAACACGACCCTTCTGCGGAAGGACGTGATAGAGCCTGTCCCCCGTGGTCCAACGGGGCCTGTGGGGAGCTCCGTTTGAGCCCCTGGAGTCAGTTGAACTAAAGGCACTCTCTTTGAAGACTGCCCTCCTGACTGCACTTACATCCATAAAGAGGGTAGGGGACCTGCAGGCATTCTCTGTCAGTGACACGTGCCTGGAGTTTGGTCCGGAATAATCTCACGTGGTCCTGAGACCCCGACCGGGCTATGTGCCCAAGGTTCCCACGACCCCGTTTCGGGATCAGGTGGTGAACCTGCAAGCACTGCCCCAGGAGGAGGCAGACCCAACCCTGTCATTGCTGTGTCTGGTGCATGCTTTGCACATCTATTTGGATCGCACACAGAGCTTTAGACACTCTGAGCCTGTCCCACCGTACCAAAGAAATCTTGGACCTGCGAGTACTGAACCGGGCCTTGCACAGAATCCTGTTCAAGATGCTGACGCAAAAATGCATTTTAGCAAGTGTTTGGCATTAAGATTTGTTCGCGGCGGTAGACCTGAAGGACGCATACTTCCACGTCTCAGTTTTACCTCGACACAGGCCCTTCCTGCGGTTTGCTTTCGAGGGCCGGGCATACCAGTACAAGGTCCTACCCTTCAGTCTGTCCCTGTCACCTCACGTCCTCATGAAAGTTGCAGAGGCAGCCCTTGCCCCACTAAGGGAAGTGGGCATCCGCATCCTCAACTATCTTGACAACTGGCTAATCCTAGCTCACTCTTGGGATTTGTTGTGTGCGCACAGGGACCTGGTGCTCAGGCACCTCAGCCGACTGGGGCTTCGGGTCAATTGGGAAAAGAGCAAGCAGAGAATGGTGGTCCCACTAAAGCAATTTCAGATGCTCCTAGGGTATATGGCGTCCTCAGCAGCGGTCACACCACTCGGGTTGATGCATATGAGACCGTTTCAGCACTGGCTTCAGACTCAAGTCCCGAGATGGGCATGATACCACGAGGCACATCACATGGTCATCACGCCAATCTGTGCCATTTGTTCAGCCCTTGGACAGACCTGGCATTTCTGCGGGCAGGGGTTCCCCTAGAGCAGGTCTCCAGGTGAGTCGTCATCACGACAGATGCCTCCAAGTCAGGCTGGGGCACCGTATGCAATGGGCACGCAGCCGCCAGCTCCTGGACGGGGCCGCGACTGCGTTGGCACATCAACTGCTTCGAGTTGCTGGCAGTGTTGCTCACCCTGCGGAGGCTTCGGCCGTTGATCCAGGGCAAGCAGGTGTTGGTCCTGATGGACAGCACGGCGATGGTAGCATACATCAACCACCAAGGCGGCTTGCGATCCCGTCGCGTGTTACAACTCGCCCGCCGTCTCCTCTGGAGTCAGCAGCGACTCAAGTCATTGCGAGCCACTCACATCCCGGGCGAACTCAACAGAACTGCGGAAGCGCTGTCACGGCAGGTCATGCTCAGGGGAGAGTGGAGACTCCAGCCCCAGGTGGTCCAGCTGATTTGGAGTCTATTCGGTCAAGCACAGGTAGACCTGTTCGCTTCCCAGGAATCCTCCCATAGCCCACTCTGGTACACCCTGACTGAGGCTCCCCTCGGCACAGACGCGCTGGCACACAGCTATACAGGTATGCGTTCCCCCCAGTAAGCCTATTTGCACAAACCCTGTGGAAGGTCAGGGAGGACGAGGAGCAGGTCGTCCTAGTAGCACCCTACTGGCACTCTCTTTGAAGACTGCCCTCCTGACTGTGCTCATGTCCATCAAGAGGGTAGGGGAACTGCAGGTGTTCTCTGTCAGCGACACGTATCTGGAGTTCGGTCTGGAATACTCTCACGTGGTCCTGAGACCCCGACCGGGCTATGTGCCTAAGGTACTCACGACCCCATTTCGGGATCAGGTGGTGAACCTGCAAGCGCTGCCCCAGGACGAGGCAGACCCAGCTTTGTCGTTGCTGTGTCTGGTGCATGCTTTGCGCATCTATTTGGATCGCACACAGAGCTTTAGATGCTCTGAGCAGCTCTTTGTCTGCTTTGGAGGACAGCGGAAAGGGAGCGCTGTCTCCAAACAGAGAATCGCCCACTGACACCACTCATTGTCACTGACACTATCACCTTGGCATATCATGCCCAGGACGTGCCGCCCCCCTTGGGGCTACAAGCACACTCTACCAGGAGTGTGGTGGCCTGGACCAATGGCGCCTCTTTAGCAGACATCTGTAGAGCAGCGGGCTGGGCAACACCCAATACCTTCGCGAAGTTCTACAATCTCCGGATTGAGCCGGTTTCATCCCGTGTATTGTCAGGTACGAACAGGTAAGTGTACGGGACAACTGGCCAGGTGTGACGTTTGCGCATTGCGCCTCCACCCTCCTGGAGGGGGAGACATGCGCTTTTACCCCCCCAGTCATGTTCACGAGACCATTGACCCTGGATGTCCTTCCTCCTTAGCCCTGTGGCAGGCAAGTTCACGGAGAAACTTGATGCCAGCCCAGTACGTGTGCTAGTAGGCCCTGTACTGGGGCAGGTGCTCCACATGCGCTGGTTACCTGTCTGTAACCCATTGGTAAACCCGCGTCTTCCTTGGGCAGAGTCCCCTCTGTCACCGGTCGCCATGTTTGTAGAGCTCCGTCCCCTCTGGGTAGGACCTACCACGGGGACTTCTCCACATACGACACTGCCGAAAAACCTCGGTAAGGCCATGCGATGTATTTCCACACATTATCTCCCCTTTGGGCAGGGTGTGGTCTTCACGGTGTCTTCCCCTTGGGAGTGATACCCCCCCCCCCCCCGACGCAGACACTTATGGCGCAGTCAATCGATTTCCACTCTTTTCTGGGGAGAAAAAAGAGGAGATGAGGCCACGGCTGGGGTAGACTGTCCCCATTTTTGGGGCATTAGACTTGTCCCCGAGGTGCAGGGGACCGTACAACGCTCGTAGGAGCGTTGGGGGAGGTTACGTGATGGCCAGGTGCGCTAGCTATGAGGCACGCAGTGGTCTGCCCATCTCGCACCGCCAGTCCACGTAACACAGTTCAGCTAGTTGTGGCATTTTGTATAGGGACCCCTAGTGTCACATCGACACAGTGTTGAGTGAGTGACAGATAGGGAATGTCCTGGTTACTTTCGTAACCTCCATTCCCTGATGGAGGGAACAAGACATTGTGTCCCTCCTGCCACAACACTGAACTACCCGCTGAAATGACCGGGAGCTTGTCTTGGCTCCTCAGCACAAAACCTGAATGAGTGGTTGCGAGCCAGCTCCTTTAATACCCGTATGTCCGGGGGAGTGGCATGCAAATTCCTCTCGCCAATTCCCACTGGCCTTTCTCAAAGATCAGAGGTGTTTGGGACTCCCAAGGGCAACCCCTAGTGTCACTACATCGACACAACATCTCGTTCCCTCCATCAGGGAACGGAAGTTATGAAAGTAACCAGGACGTTTTCCTCTCATTGTGTCAGGGCTCTAAATTGTGCTTATGGTTATTAATGGAATAGTTTATCCAAAAATTATACTTCTAACAATATTTACTCACACTTATCTCATCCCAAACCTGTATGTTGTTAATTTTCCAGTTGAACACTTTTTGAAAAAACTTTAGGCAGGTCCTTTCCATAGATCAAGTGACCATGGCTATCAAGCTCAGAAACGGACCAAACAAAACCAAAAAAAAAAAAGAAAGAAACATTAAAATACTCCATATGCACTATATTAAGTCTTCTGAAGGCAATTCACAGCTTTATGCTAGAAACAGACCAAAATTTAGATAATTATTCAGTTAAAATCTTCCTCTCAAATCTCATTCTATATTCTGCATATTTAAAATAGCATGTTGCATTTGGTTATGACACATGGCAGAACCAATGACATGTTGGCGCCAATGACATAAAACTTAGTGTGACGCTTCAATGCACCATTTTTTTATACGAACGTGATTGTGAATGAGATTTAAGAACTTCAGCGAAGGGGAATATTATCAGTGAATAACAAATTTCAGTCCGTTTCTCGCACAAAGCTATTATATGCCTTCAGAAGACTTGGAATATAGCACATGAGTAGTACAGACTACTTTTATGGTGTTTTTTGCCCTTTTTGCAGGTGGTCACTATGAACTGTCATATGTGAAAATTCTTCAAAATTTCTCCTTTTGTGTTCCAATGAAAAATGTAAAAGCGTAGCAGTTTGGAACGACATGAGGGTAAAGAGAGTAAATAATGACAGAATTTTCATTTTGGGGTGTACTGTTTCTTTATGTTTTACACTGTATTGAAACTAGCTTACCAACATCAAGTTAACTGCTGACAGCTCCTACCCTCAATCTTAATTTAATCTTCTAAAAATGGAAGTGATTAAGGAGTTGTCATTTTAAATTGTTGGTAACTGTTTCCATAGCAGTGTCTGTATTACACATATTACACATTATTGCAATTAATTAGACTTACACAAATATAAACAAAGTGTAATTGCAAGCAATCAAATTATTATGTACATTTGTTGATTAGAATGACCTAGTGTTTAATTGCGCTGCAACATAAACACTAATACAATGTGGGAGCAAATAATGTAATATGTACAAGTCCATTCTAGATAACAACACTTTAACATCTGTGCTGACAAACAGTGCCTATATTATCATACATATTTACTAAGTAGCATAATAGAACTATGTGTTTAACTTCTGAAGCTTTCACAAAGTTCAGGCGATAAGACTATATGCGTTTGCCTGGGGCTTCGTCTTTTTATTTTATAAATCATGAATAATTAACTAAAATTCAAGCTGAAAATAGCCGGCCGGCAATACATTTGCATGTAGGATCACATTACAAAGACAAATCTGAGGTGAAACTAATCATGGCTATGTAATTTGTATATTAAATATAATCTACTATCTATTTCATGAGTGTCCACTTCAGATTTAAATATAGTTCTCTATGATACATTCAATAAAATGGTACTTTGCAGTTAAACTCCAGATATAATGATCGCATAAAAAATTAAACAGGCAGAAAAAGCATAATTTGAAGATTCATCAGAGGACCAAAACGCAGTTGGATAATTGAGTTTGCTTCTTTGTGTCGGAGATATGACCATAATACGGAGGAAAAATACTGCGTTAACAACCCATTTACACAGCGTCATATGTGATTCTTTAAAAAGAAAATACAGTTAAAGCTGAAGTACGCAATTTTTTCGATGTGAAAATACATGTCTCCAGTACATGTCTCCAGTAATCACTTTAAAAGTGTAAATATTGTGTTTCTGTGGCACTTTCAAGACATTGCTCTGTTTGTCTGTGAGTATTCTGACCAACCTAACACAGCAATACTGGCTCAATTAATAACTCGAGTTTGAGGACGGGGCTATTTGATTTCCAGCAATTGTAGATGAGGAGTGTTCTGGTAACCTGTTTGAAACAATCATTTTTGTTTGGTGACATTACTGGCACAGAGATTACAGATTCAGATCTTATATTCCTGCTAACTGACACTTCTAAGAAAAACTAAAGACAATATTTTGGGAAATGTGTTTAGAATGTGTCACAGGCATACAATTTTATTAATTCAATATGTTAATGAAGCATCTTCAAAGTGCTTGCAAAACTCACCAATTACTTTAACCCTAGTTGAGTGATAGGACCTATAAAAGATGCAGAAAATGTAAGCTTCAAAGAGCAGTTTCACTTAAAAGAGCAAGTAAAAGATTCATAATGCAGGGTAAGAGAGAAACAGTATGTTTTACTGACAAAGAGAGACATATTCACTAATATAATGTGAAACCATTAGAAATCAATGCTTTTGATATGGTTTGAACTCTTGTGCACACTTAATGTGAATGCGGATACTTTTTTTTAATGCATTTAAATTAGCATTTTTCAATGAAAATGTGAATAACTAGGAAATAATTTTTGCATTGCATATAGACTTTAGTGGCCAAAAACATAAGCTTCTTATATGCTTATGTAAATGAACGTTTTAAAAGTGTGAAGGATTTTTTTATTTATTTTTTTCTCTTCTTTTTCTTCTAATGAAATTGACAAAACTCTTATTCATTTCTGGCTCATGAAAATCACTGTAGCTCAAGAATCTGGTCATAAGACGGCAACTTAGATAAAATAATTGTATTCTCACAGTGTTTGCAGCAACGGGCGGAAATTAAATGGCTTATCTAGGGGGTCTTGAATAATTCTTTACGGCGAATGTGTGCGATAAAACAATTTTGAATGTGCCGGGTAATTCAGCCTAGAATTAAGACAAGGGTTATGGAATGGCACAGAAAAAAAATAAATAAAAATAAAATAAAATAAATAAAAATAGAAATGAAAAAAGAAAAATGTCAAGGGAGGACTGTAAGACTGTATGACTTTTTCTTTGCGTACAAAGTCAAAAAGATTTGCAGTACTTCCAGAACTATTTACTTTTTCTTTCTTTTTTTTTCCTTTTTTTTTTCCTTTTTTTTTCTTTTTTTTTTTTACCTGCATTTAATCTGTATGAAAGTCTATATGAAATCTTGCTTCTTGAAATGATGACACATAAAAAATAGTGTTGTTTAGTGCCACTTGCCAATTCATTGGATTGTTAGTACAAAGGTTAATGGGCTAATGATGTGGTGATTATTTATTTGTCTGGACCTATAAAGTTACTCAAAAATACATAAAAAAATACAATTCATATAAAACAATTACTTGAATACCCTTTTACAAAGATGAACATGTTTTAAATTTGGAGTCATTTTGAGTATTTTTTTCTGGGGCTTAAAGTAAAAAATGTCTAAGTGATGTAATCGTCCAGAGACAAGAAAACAACAAAAAGTGGCAAAATGTTGGCAAAATAGTTTGGAATAATCATTTACACCCAAGATCTTCATATGGAATTTAATTTACTTTTTATTTATTTATTTATTTTTTTAAGAAAAAGTTATTTGACATTTTTATGAAAAGACACATTTTGTTAAGGTCAAATTAGGGAGTAACCCTTAAAAAATTAATCTTGATATTCATGACTCAAAAAAAAAAAAAATATTTATATAGTTATATGTATATAGTAAGTATTTAATACCTTTTACTCTTTGGTTGCATCTCTTGACATGTGTAACACCATTAAATCAACAAGGACACAAAAATAACATTTCTACGAACTTGACATGCAAATCATTTCAAAAAAATTTGTTAGGCTTTAAATTGATACAACAATAGATATTCTTTTCAAATCAAAGACTATAAAAGACTATTTCTGGATGGCAAACATTAGTGGAATATAATGTGATGAACTTTGCATGTGGTTGAATTTGAGTTAGTTCTGAGAAAGGGTTAAACATCATTGGTTTGTAGACGCCACTTGCAGGTTCAATATTTTATCTAATGCTATGAAATGTATACATTTAAAAGTGTGGCTTATAGGAATATTCCAGGTTCATTTCAAGTTAAACTCAATCTATAGCATTTGTGGCATAATGTTGATTGCCACAAAAAATAATTTTGACTTGTCCCCCTTTTTCTAAAAAAATAAATAAATAAAAATAAATAAATAAAATAATAATAATAATCTGGGTTACAGTGAGGCACTTTTACAATGGAAGTGAATGGGAGCCAATCTGTAAACATTAAAATACTCACTGTTTCAAAAGTATAGCCACAAGACATAAACAATATGCATGTTAACATGATATTAGTGTGATAAAATCACTTACTAACCTTTTCTGAGTAATGTTATATCCAGTTTTACAACTTAGTTGCCATGACGACGTAATGCCGTAAACACTTAAACCATCAAAAAACAACTTTACAGCTCAAAAAATAAAAGTTTTAACAGAAGAGCTCATTTAAGTGCTTTTATAAAATGATAAGCCTCATGTTTCTGCCTTTAAATCTCCAAAAATTGGCCCTTGTAAGTGCCTCACTGTAACCTCAATTTCTACTTTTTTTAAAGAAAAGGAAGGATGAGACAAAATAATTTTCTGTGGTAATGTACATTATGTCACAAATGCTGTTGACTGAGTTTAACTTGTATTGAACCTGGAATATTCCTTTAAGAATCCAAATACTTTTAGCGGGGCAAAACATGCAGGAACCAAGCTATATTTTGTCATTTGAAACATCCCAAATACCATGAATTCCCTTAATATGACACACAACCCCCTAAAATCCCATTCTTTTGCGCTTTAAGTTCGATAACCGAATTTACAGCCAAACAGGAGTGACGGACTGAGAACTCCGTTGTCACACGGAATCTCATGTCTCTCCTGAGATAGCTGGTGAAAGAACCCTTTAGTGGCTTCCAGGATCCAATCTTCTGTGGAGGAGAGGGCAGAATGAAACTTGCTCCATGTCTCCAGAGTAGAGAGCTGTTCTTGCCTATTATTAGGGGCCAATGTCTCCCATCCCCCGTGACACTAAGTCAGAGAGAGGAAGACAGCGACTAGTGCTGTAACAGCCGCCCAATCAATATTCATCTTCCAAAAACAGTAACAGGGTCCGCTGAGCTGGAGACATGGCAAGGTGTGTGTGTGTGTGTGTGTGTGTGTGTGTGTGTGTGTGTGTGTGTGTGTGTGAGCCTGAGATATCTGAAAAGAGGCCAGTGGTGCTGGAAAGACCATGTCAACGTATTCTGCTTCAGTCAAAGTCCCAGTAGAAAGACAGTGATCTTATGACAGGGAGAAACAGAGGAGCTTTACCGCCGTCCCTTTTCTTGAAAATAACCTCTACACCAGATGGCCTGAAAGCAGGAATGGAGTAAAGGAATGAAGCGAGGAAGGAGAATAGAAATCAGTCAAAGCAATTAACTACTTGAGCAGAAGACTCATTCCCATGGGTGAACTTGTATTTATTTATTTCATTTCCTTGACTTCAGATTGTCCTGAAACTTCAGGGGAAATCATGGCCCTCTTTTGATAAGTACTGATAATTTAGGAACGTCTTTAAATATAAAAATGAATAAATCTAAGGAGATTAGCCACATTGCAGCCCTTTGATGATATCAAACCTCCAAAATGTGCTGGAAAATCCCAGAAAATCAATGTTTTATGAAAAACACTGCACTCTTTGCATAAGACACTGCTGTTATCTTCTTTTGGCTCGGAGATCAGAGTGCACATATATTAACTCCTTTCACTTTTTTTCTTTTGCCATATCAAGTGTGGCTTTTATTCTGATGCTTGGATCTGACAGCAGTTTTTTTTTTTTTTTTTTTTTTAACAACATAAGATATCCAGGGCAGTGTATAGACAGAAAATACTCTTCTACAAAAGAAGTGCATTTCATGCTTTGTCCTGTGTAAATCCAATAGTTAGTAACATCAAACCTTTGAAAGATATTCAGAGTTTGTTGAGGCATTAACTAGCTAATAAACTAGATATTCATGAGCAGAAATCTTAGTCTTAATTATTTCTTGGACAGAGTCTGTGCTTATTTTCTGTACTGTATTAGAGTATCTGTACATTTAAAAAAAAAAAAAAACTATTTTTATGTATTCTCTACAATCACTCTTTCATTAGAGGAGCAGAGTGTCCGATATACACAACCGGTCAAAAGTTTTGAAACACTTACTCATTCTTTATTTTATATATATATATATATATATATATATATATATATATATATATATATATATATATATATATATATATATATATTTTTTTTTATTTTTTTTTTTTTCACATTTTAGAATAATAGTAAAGTCATCAAAACTATGGAATAACATAAATGGAACTATGGGAATGATGTTGTGACTAAACAAAATCGAAAATAAATCAAAACTGTGTTATATTTTAGCATCTTCAAAGTAGTCACCCTTTGCCTAGAATTTGCAGACATGTACTCTTGACATTTTCTCAACCAACTTCTTGAGGTATCACCCTGGGATGCTTTTTAAACAGTACTGAAGGAGTTCCCATCTATGTTGGGCACTTATTGGCTGCTTTTCTTTATTATTTGGTCCAAGACATCAATTTCAAAAACTTTTTATTTTTTTATTTTTATTAAATTTTAGTTTTATAATTAAATAAATTAATATGTTGGCAGAATTATATTTTTGTCTACAAAACTAATTTCAAACATTTAAGCATACACCTTCAGATCAAAAGATTTTTAAGATCATGAGAAACATTTCAGTCAAGTGTTTCAAAATTTTTGACAGGTAGTGTATATAGTCATACAATTTCTATGTCGGCAAAAATAGCTGACATGAAACAAATTCACTCAAAATTCACTAAACACATTTTAAAACAGAAACTGTTTATTACCCATTGACAAGAGTTTTGGTAGATTTTGGAACTGGCACAAGGGGGAATTAACACTTCTTTTTGGTAAACATGGTTATCAGCCGATGCATATAATCTCAGATTGGCTAAATACCTACCAATTAAACAGTCTGGCCAAACTAATTGTCTGTAAGTAGTTTAAATATGTGATTACCTTTTTTTTTTTTCATCCTTTTCCTTAATGTCATTTTTGCAGTTTCTTCCCGGCTTTTTATTTATTTATTTATTTATTTATTTATTTATTTATTTATTATATAGTGAGGTTTATTAAAAAAAAACAAAACAAAAAAAAAACCTAGGAAACAATTTCCACGCAGATTTTGCTAGTACATTTAACAGACCATAGAGTTTACTTTGCAATGCTCTGTTTCAAATAAACTTTATTCACTTTTTGTTGGAACATTTTACTCAAGCAAAGTAGCACTGAATTAAGCCATGCTTTAAAAGTGTACTTAATCATGTACCACATGACACGGAAGCCCCACAGTGAAGCTTAATGCATGCTTTGTAGTCTATTAGACAACATCACCTCGCTTTAACCCTCCTATTGCATTTGGGTCATTTTTGACCACGGGAGAGGTAGATAATAATTTTTATATACATATATATTTTGCGTTTTGCGTTTTGCGTTCTCAGGTCAATTTTGACCCGGGCATCAACTGTGGCTTTACACATGATATTATGTAGATTTTTTTGTACATCTGTGAATTAGACTTTTTCTTATAGACACTTTCCTTACATTTAGCGTCTTTCCCATTCTGTTTCACACACTTTTTTGTCTCTCACTGGGACTGCATCTTGTTTACAAACATGCACACACGTACACACACAGTCACACACAGACACACACACACATTTATGTACAAAACACACATGACAGATGTAGCAAACATAACAAATAAACTAAAATCAAAGGTACTACTGTCTAAAGGGGGTGTGGAGAGAAAACGTTAATGCACGCATTAGTCTAAATAGGGCTTGAAAGAGGAAATTGTCCACAGTTTTCAATCATCCATCTGATGATGAACCAGCTTGCAGCATACTCACACATTAACAATCAGCAGTAAATAAATAAATGAGAGGGAATAGAATAGATTTTGCTGTATTCATGTTGTATGCTTGAGTTGTACAGTTGTTTGTTTAGTAACCACCAAGTTGTATTGAGCAGTTATGAGTAACAGGAAATGCATTCAAATTACTAGTAATTCTCATAATAGATGTTAATATTAATTTAATATTGTTATATTTAAATCAAATTTAACAGAAATGTTGATAAAAAAATATGGCTTCACGTGTATCACACTGGTTTTTCTGTAGTTCATGTATATTTTGAAATGTCAAATAATTTCTACATTTTTATTATTTCTAAAAAAAAGGGCATATTAATTACTTACTTTTATATTTGTCAATTTGAACAGTGCATGAACAGTCAAGAAGTTATTAATGACTTACAAAATAGTTTTTGATGAAAATCATCAGGTTATGAGTGATTTATAAGCTTAAATTCCACCGGGTCAAAACTGACCGGCAATGCAAAAGGTGAATGCAGATTCTGAATGCAGCAGGAGGGTTAATGGTGATAAAAACGAGATCCAGAGCTGCCCATACAGACCTGAACACTTGTTGCATAGAACACGATGAAGGAACAAGAAGTTACCAAACATAACAACAAAATCAACAATAAAAACAGTGTGAATAAACTTAAGTAAAATTAAGTGTACATCTGAAGTAAAATAAACATGAAATATGACAAGGTTTTCTCCTGTAGGATTCATACATGAGGATGCATTGTAAAGATAACCAACAATCAAAAATAATATTTACTTAAGTTAGAGCATTAATTTTAACATGTTTGTATTGAGTACAAATGTAGAATTTACTCAATATTTTTTAAGTTCACACCTAAACTAATTTATTCAGTGTAGAAAGTACTTAAACTTTTTCTGCTTTTTTTTTTTTTTTTTTTTTTCTCAGTGTTGACTCTGCCACTGGGGTGGTACCACTCAAGAGGACCTTTTTAGCAGAGCAGAAACAATATATTTTGATTTCATAGCAAAAGAGTAGGAGACCGACTCGATTGCATCATTCATAGTGCGTCTTCTTCCAGAACCAGACTATTGCACTCTATTGTGTTGAATGGTATTTACATTTTTTGTCTTTTGGTTGCTTGGCAGTAGGAATTACTGCCCACTTTCACTGTATAGAAAACTATGTTTCAAATACCCTTCAAAAATATCCTTCAATCTTTGTGTTTAAATGAAGGAAGCAAGTCATAAAGGTTTGAAATAAAACGAGGTTAAGCAAATGATTACCGAATTTTCATTCATGGCTGAACTAAACCTTTAAATTGGAATAATGGAATGAAGGATGAAAGTTCAGGGGCTGTTTAACCCATCTGGATACCTTTTTACCTCCCAAAAGAGTTTAACTGGTATGGATGCATCTAGGTTAAATTGATATCCATTTATACCTCCAGTAATTGATTTGAATAGTATATTTGCGCTACGTTCAGGCTATTTTACCTTATTCGGCAGTAATGCTACACGTAGTCCCGCCGGATCTTTAGACAAGCCCTGCCACTCTTACTGAACTAAAACCAATCAGGTTCTCATAACAGGGAAGCACACTGCTGTAAATTATACTAGTCAATTATGGGGCCCAAATGAATGTGATTGAAGTGGTAATTGTTGTTGCACAGAGAGGGTAGAAATTGCGAGACAGAAAGAGACATTCATTACCATCAGCCTCTGTGGACCGCCGATTGGCCATTGAGTTCTCAGGAAATTGAAATGCTCATTGATGGATACTTGTGAGAGGGATTCACACAAATATGAGAGTGCTTGGAGGAAGATGCGTGTGATTTTCTGCACCATTCGTGGTGAGGGTACTCGTCAACTAGCGCAAAGTTTGGTATGAGGAATGGTGCATTCCCTTAATAGGATGATTTATTTGCTGACAATGTTAATTTCCTGCAGAGCCGACTGAGAGCAGGGTGATTCAGGTTGCTGGTGTTTTAAGTTTGCTTCCTCCCCAGCACCCAATAGAGCGCATATCAGACAGGCTCTGCCACTATTGACATGTGTATCAACCGTCACCATTTTATTAGACACTGACATTTCCTATTGGACCAGTAACAAATGGCATTTCCCTAGACAACTTGTTAACTTTTAAAGGTTGATAGATTCAGTTGCGCAGGGCTGAGATACGCCGGCAGATAACGGCACGGCTATCCGACAGACCCAAGAAAAACAAGACCAGGAGATTAGCTGGTGACAGACAGGGGATGAAGTGTGCAAGGTAAAGGCGCTGACGGGAGGAGGGGGAAGCCTTAGCCGGACCACGGTGCAGTGGACAATATCGATCTGAATGCAAACGCCTTGGGCTGGAATGAGAGAAAATGAAGAAGAGGCCATGACTATGCTCTGGGAGAGACGCAGTCACCCCTCATGCTGTCTGCTTGCTTGGTCAATAGCTTCAATAGAGTGTGCTGTATTTTCTAGACTTTGTGTGGTGGAAAGCTCAACGGCCTTGCTTGAAGTGTCAGCTACCTCAAACACTCTTTTAGATGTTTCTATGGTCTTTATTCTGTGGAATTGTCGTCAGAAATAAGATGTTTTTTTTTTGTTTTTTTTTACATGAAAAGTCTTGAAATACTTGAAATTAGTCTAAATACAAACATCAAGAAATGTATAACTCAGTGGAACCATCTTAGCTTAGGGTGGCATAAGGGTTAAGGCTCAGGGGTTGTAAATAA
Source organism: Myxocyprinus asiaticus (assembly GCF_019703515.2). Classification (NCBI taxonomy): domain Eukaryota; kingdom Metazoa; phylum Chordata; class Actinopteri; order Cypriniformes; family Catostomidae; genus Myxocyprinus; species Myxocyprinus asiaticus. The sequence continues at coordinate 46,744,332 of NC_059352.1, read as the reverse complement.
AAGATTGTTGTTTTGATCTCCAGAAAAAGCGAGCCATGAGCTATCACTATTGTGCATCGGAACCAAGAACTTCATTTCATTTGATTGTAGAGCCCTATGAAATTGTTTATTTTTTTTTTCAATTCCATTTTTTTTTTCACATTCCGTTATTGCATTTTATTTTTTTCTAATTTCCGTGTTAATTTAATTTTATCATCAAATAAACGTTCTAATTAAAATAAATGTATAGAATTTCTATCAAATAAAAAAAAAAAAAACAACAACAAAAAAAAAACATACCATTACGTTATTTTTATCAAATTAAGTGCTTCTGTACAGATTCTCACAGCACAATCCAAAACACAATATTGGAGTTATTTTTATTTATTTATTTATTTATTTTTTGTCAAATACAGTGCTGCACAAAAGAGCATCATAGTTTTAATGAAAGCATTGATGAAAACTTTTATTCTGTACAACAGCATTCTTGCTTGTGGGATATTGCTTAAAGAAAATTATTATTCTATTAGCATTATTTTTATTGTTTACTAGATTGAATATTACATTTTACTACACAGTAGAAGTAGTATATTTCTGTTGCAACTTCTTAAATTTACCGCATCTAGTTAAACTGAGCTTTTAGTTTGGCAGAAAGCCTAATGAAGCAATTTGAGTTTGTATGTTTTTGATGACAGCTTCTCACCCCTGGATAAGCAGTTTGCTATATGGCTTAAATGTGCTTATTAAACTGCAAAAGGCTGCAACTGAATTATATAAATACACAGTATAGTCTGCATGTGCTGCACGCTTCAAGCTTAATGTGTGCTGTACTGTCTGTAGTCTATTAGAAACACAGCGTGCACGTGATGCTTATGCTTATGCTTATGCTTATGATAAGGTGTTATCAGTGTGAGCGGCCGGCTTCACACATATCCTTTGAAGGTCAGCACATTCAGACTGTACATTTGTTAAATTCAGTCTCAGCCTTTTGTGGTTTAATCATCACACTTGGACATATCATGATTTTAATTTGATTGATTGAGCATTCATACATTAATTTGATCCCAAATATGTCAAATTTCATGACATTCTGTGTGTAATAGTTAGTTCAGTTTTTATGATTGGATTCTGCGATTGCGTCCGTGTTTTTTGCATCACTGAAGTCATATGATTGTCCCTGTAATAAGTTCATGGCCCCGTTCTGTGGTGAAACTGAAAACAAAGTCTTGGAAACTAATTCTAGAAGGGTTGTCAACATATCAAATATCCATGCTACACTGCCTGACCAAAAAAATAGTTGCATACTCTTATATTTTGTTGGACCGCCTTTAGCTTTGATTACAGCACGCATTCACAGTGGCATTGTTTCGACAATCTTATGCAATATCACAGCATTTATTTCCATCCAGATTTGCATACATTTTTGGCCGAGATCTTGCATTGATGACAGGAGAGTTGAACCACTCCGTAAAGTCTTCTCCAGCACATCCCAAAGACTTTCAATGGGGTTAAGGTCAGGAATCTGTGGTGGCCAATTCATGTGTGAAAATGATTCCTTGTGCACCCTGAACCACTCTTTCACAATTTGAGCCAGATGAATCTTGGCATAGTTGTCCTGGAATATGTACTGACGTCAGGGAAGAAAAATATCCATTGATGGGATAACCTGGTCATTCAGTACATTCAGGTAGTCAGCTGACTTCATTTTATTGCCGCATAACGTTGCTGAGCCTAAAACTGACCAATAGCTTGTTTGCAGTCATGTGATTCTGATGACGCGCAAAATTTAGATGGAGGGCAGGAAGTGAAAAGCAGAATGGACGAGTTGGTGGAAAGTGTGTACTGTACTAGTTTAGACACTATTACGAGAGAAAGGTATAAACAGAAAATCACAACATATGTTGGACGTGATCCTTATGTTATGAAGAGGAGCGATTTTTCAACTGAACTGAAATACTTGCCTGCCATCGAGGTGGTAGATATAAGCAACTACCAGTTAAGTGTTATGGGGTACAAACTCAAACAAAGAAAAGAAAAAAACAATTGCTTTAACTTTACAAAGTACAGAAACAGCTAACGTTACATAAACATAAACATAGCCACATAAGATGTATTAACTTACCTTTGACGAAGTGGTCACTGCACACATGAGCATTATCCGACTCGGCTCCTCCCGACCACAGACGCAGGTTTACAAGCCATTTTCTCCACCGTTTTCAGTCAATTTCTTGCATTTTCCCGCCTTATGAACAACAACTTTTGGTACACAATAAAAGCTCCTTGTGGTTTCTCGGTTTGAGCAACCGTAATCGACGCAAAACATAGGCATTTTGAATTTGTGATAGTGCTTCCTATGTAGAAAATCACTTCCTGCCCTCCATCTGCATTTCGCGCCACAGCAACGCAGTGACGTGACGTCATGTGCAAACAAGCTATTGAAGCAACCCCAGATCATAACACTGCCTCCAGAGGCTTGTACAGTGGGCACTATGCATGACGGGTGCATCGCTTCATGCACTTCCTTTCTTACCCTGATGCGCCCATCACTTTGGTATAGGGAAAAACTGGACTCATCAGACCACATGACTTTTTTCCATTGCTCCACAGTCCAATCTTTAAGCTCCCTAGCAAACTCCCTAGTCATGATATGTGTAAGGAACCATGTAATATAATTGTGCAAAAATTAGTCGTTATTTCTGATTAGCCTCACAAACAAGTGTCTTTCTTGTGGCCACACAGCTGTTTAGTCCCAGTCCTGTAAGTTTTCATCGCATTGTGCGTGTGGAAATGCTCTTACTTTCATTTTAAACATAGTCTTGAGTTCTACTGTCATTTTTTTTACGATGTGACTTCATCAAGCGTTTTAGTGATGATCACAATCATTCGAGATTTTTTTCCGACCATATTTCTTCTGCGAAACTGACGGTTCACCACTATCCTTCCAGGTTTTAATAATGTGTTGGACAGTTCTTAACCCAATTCCAGTGATTTCAGCAATCCACTTAGATGTTTTATTTGCTTGCCAATAATTTGCCCCTTCTGAAACACAGTAACATCTTTTCCACGACCACGGGATACGTCTTCCGACATGGTTGTTTAAGAAATGAGAAGCTACACACTGTATCAGTTGGGGTTAAAAGAATTGTTGCCAGCTGAAACATGTATACACTGCAATAATAATCCAAACAGGCTCTTAGGTATCTGCTTATTTAAATCCAAATGGCAATTCAATGTTTTTTTTTTTGTTTGTTTTTTTTTGGGCCAGGCAGTGTATATTTGTGATGATTTGTCTGCTCATATAAAAGTAAGCAAAACTGTGAATATTCACTTTTTATTGGGCCTTTAAGTTTTTTAAAGAGCATGCTATTAGACAAATTTGGAGTCTCCTCATTGACTTAATGTACAAATTCTAAAAAAAAAAACAAAAAAAAAAAACAACGAATCACTTCACTAAAATTGTCATCAAATGACTGATTATTTTGCAGAAAAGTAATCACATTACTAATTCATTTACATTAAGTTACTTTCTGAAACACTTTACATTGACAATTTTTGTTTTTTTCTGTTCAACAAATTTAAAATATTGTCACTATTTCCACCACCTTGTTCACTGTCACATGCAAGTCATACAATCTCCCTTACAATGACTTCTACAATGACAGCTCTAACAGAAATGCATATATACAAACATAAGAACATTGTTTATGGCAGTGGCTATTTGCACCAATTGCGAACAGTGTTAGATGATATTTGCACTCCTAATTAAATACTAACATACAGTATAACTGCAGTCTGTTTATTGTGTATATTTAGAGTCCCACAGACACCCTACACCAACCCCTACGCCTAAACCTAACCTTTCCTTACAAAAGTTAACTATGGTTTTACTACAGTAACCATAGTATCACCATAGTATTTTGTAGTAAAATCATATTAAACCACAAAATTAAACATGGTTACTATATTAACACGTTATTATTGTAGTAACACCATGGTTAATTGCATTAAAACCATGGCCAAAAAAAGTGAGGACAAGAGAATGGATGGGAAAAAGTGGGACAAAGGGGAGAATCAATCCCGGGACGTCCGATAACTAAATAGAAAATTAGTAACTGTAATCTGATTGCAAGAATGTATAATGTAATGTGTTGTAACTATTTTTGACTAAAAAAAAAAAATGTTTTTATTACATTAACTAATTACTTTGTAATCCGAATACACCCAAGACTGGGTGTATTCATATCATCATGATGGTGCCGCAGATGGCTGCCTCGGTGTGGAGCTCCTCAGTTCTTTTGTAGTTTTTGTTTGTTTGTCCTGTGTTTAGTAATCTTTTTCAAGTCAGTTTTAAAAGAGACGAACTGCTGAACATTCGACAGCATGTACCAGACAATCTTTTACCGGTTTTTGAATATTCAGACATTTTGCTAGACATTTTAGTTGGAGGCGCGGCTTTGTTGTTCAGGAGACGCAGGCGAGGGAGACGAGCCGGTGCGCTGGTCAAACTCCGTCGGCGCGGATTTGGAACAGCGCTGCCGAATATTCACTTAGCGAATCTCCGCTCTCTTCCTAACGAAACGGACGAACTACATCTCCTCACCTGCACAAACAAGGACTTTTCAACCTCTGCTGCCTTGTGCTTAACAGAAACCTGTCTGAGTGAAGCCACTCCAGACAGCGCGTTACATCTGCCGGGCTTCCAGCTGTTCAGAGCGGATCGCATCACGGAGTTAACGGGGAAGACGAGAGGCGGTGGAACATGCTTTTATATCAATGAAAGTTGGTGTACAGATGTAACAACGTTAAAGAGGACATGCTGTCCTAATATGGAAGCGCTCTTTATTAACTGTAAGGCTTTCTACTCGCCACGGGAGTTTTCCTCGTTTATTCTGGTGAGTGTGTATATCGCACAGAATGTGTATTTGAACACAGCGCTGCAACAGCTGGCTGATCAGATCACAGAAATGAAACAACAGTACCCGGACTCAGTTATTACTATTCTTGGGGATTTTAACAAAGCAAATCTCACACGTGAACTGCCCAAATACAAACAGCACATCACATGCCCCACCAGAGACAGCAACATACTGGATCATTGTTACACAACAATAAAGGATGCATATCGCTCTGTCCCTAGAGCAGCTTTGGGACTCTCTGATCACTGTCTGGTTCATCTTCTTCCAACCTACAGGCAGAATTAAAATCAACCAAGCCAGTAGTAAGGACTGTAAAGAGATGGAGGAATGAAGCAGAGCGGGAACTACAAGCCTGCTTCAATTGCACGAATTGGAGTGTTTTTGAGGCTGCAGCCACAGACCTGGACGAGCTCACAGATACTGTTACATCATATATCAGTTTCTGTGAGGATATGTGCATTCCTACTAGGACTTATTTAAAGTTCAACAACGACAAACCGTGGTTTACAGCAGAGCTCAGGCAGCTTCGTCAGGCCAAAGAGGATGCTTACAGGGGTGGGGATAAAGTCTTGTACAATCAGGCCAGGAACACACTGAACAGGGAAATCAGAGTGGCTAAAAGGAGATACTCTGAGAAGCTGAAAAACAAGTTTTCAGTTAACGACCCTGCATCAGTGTGGAGTGGCATGAAACAACTCACAAATTACAGGACTCCTACCCCCAACCCTGTAGGGAGCCAACAACTGGCTGACGACCTGAATGTGTTCTACTGCAGATTTGAAAGGCTTAATCTCACACCCCACACCCACTCTGACCTTCAATTCACACAAACACCAACACCTCCTGCAACCCCCCTCCTCCCCTCTCCTGCTACTCAACCTGCACTTAAGATCTGTGAAGATGATGTGAGCCGAGTCTTTCAGAAACAAAAGACAAGGAAGGCTTCAGGCCCAGATGTCGTCTCACCAGCGTGTCTTCGATCCTGTGCTAACCAGCTGGCCCCCATCTTCACACAGATCTTCAATAGATCACTGGAGCAGTGTGAAGTCCCATGCTGCTTCAATTACTCAATCATTATTTCTGTCCCAAAGAAACCAAAAATCACAGGACTTAACGACTACAGACCTGTCGCCCTGACGTCTGTAGTCATGCAATCATTTGAGAGACTGGTGTTGGCCCACCTGAGGAACATCACTGGACCCTTTCTAGATCCCCTTAAATTTGCTTATCGAGCAAACAGGTCTGTGGATGATGCAGTCAACATAGGATTGCATCATATCCTGCAACATCTGGACAGACCAGGGACATATGCAAGGATCCTTTTTGTGGACTTCAGTTCAGCTTTCAACACCATCATCCCAGCTATACTCCAGAATAAATTACACCAACTCTCTGTTCCCATGTCTATCTGTCAGTGGATTACCAGCTTTCTGACGGACAGGCAGCAGCTTGTGAGATAGGGGAAACTCACTTCTAGCACCTGTACAACCAGCACTGGTGCCCCCCAGGGATGTGTGCTCTCCCCACTACTCTTCTCCCTCTACACCAATGACTGCATCACCAAGGACCTTTCTGTCAAGCTCCTGAAATTTGCAGACGACACCACTGTCATCGGCCTCATCCGAGATGACGATGAGTCTGCATACAGAGGTTAAACGGCTGGCTGTCTGGTGCAGTCAAAACAACGTTGAGCTGAACACGCTCAAAACGGTGGATATCATTGTGGACTTTAGGAGAAACACCCCAACACTGATCCCCCTCACCATTCTAAACAGCACTGTGGCAGCAGTGGAGTCATTCAGGTTCCTGGGCACTACCATCTCACAGGACCTGAAGTGGGAGACCCACATTGACTCCATTGTGAAAAAGGCCCAGCAGAGGTTGTACTTCCTTCGCCAGCTGAGGAAATTCAACCTGCCACAGGCGCTGCTGATACAGTTTTACTCAGCAGTCATTGCGTCTGTCCTCTGCACTTCAGTAACTGTCTGGTTTGGTTCAGCTACGAAATCAGACATCAGAAGACTACAAAGGACAGTTTGGACTGCTGAGAGGATTATTGGTTGCCCCCTGCCCCCCCTTCAAGAACTATACACTTCCAGAGTGAGGAAAAAGGCTGGAGACCCCACTCACCCTGCCCACTACCTTTTTGAACTGTTGCCTTCTGGCCGACACTTCAGAGCTCTGAGCACCAGAACCGTCAGGCACAGGAACAGTTTTTTTCCCTCAGGCTATCCATCTCATTAACAGTTAAATTGCCCCATTGAGCAATAACTTTGTGCAATACACAGTTTAGTCTTTTTTTATATTTATCCAACACATCCAACCTCTTCTGCCATTTCATTCCTCTGAAAAAAACAAACAAACAAAAAAAAAACATTTGCACTCTACATAACAGATTTGTATTTGCACTATACATAACAGATTGTATTAGATTTGCACTGCCCATGTGTATGTGTGTATGTATGTGTGTGTGTGTGTCTGTACGTATGTGTATAATTAGTTTTATTTTTGTATTTTTTATTAGTATCTATGTCTTGCTGCTGTTTTTGTATTGCTATACACTGGAAGCTTCTGTCACCAAGACAAATTCCTTGAATGTGTAAGCATACTTGACAATAAAGCGATTCTGATTCTGATTCTGATTCTGACTGATTATGAGAATGTCAAGACATAGATGTTTTAATATAATCTCTAATTTATTCTTAGGTTGAAAAAAAAATGCATTAGAGTAGGATTCAGTTAATTACCATTAATCAGTTTGTCAATCTTAAACTGTAAATTTTTGCGAATCGATTCTTGGTTCAAAACACAGATTCGACGATTCACTTACATCATCACTCAGAAATGTTAACGGAAGTCCCTCTGTGGCATTTGTTATGTATTAAAATGCTGTTTGTGAACATATGAACATATGAATGAAAATTATTACATTTAATTCTTCACTCTGTTCAATTTAATACAAAATGTGGAAAACATGCATTGAATATTTTTAATTAGATATTGATTGTTTTTTACCTCTTGTATTAAACATTATGAATCTAATGAATCTAATCCTTGGTTGTGTGATTTCTATGATTCTACAAATGATTACCAAAGGAAGCTTGTTACATCGTATGAAGTCGAAGCACAGAGTTCAAAGTTACTGTGGTTAGTGGTTACATTCTGAAATGTGACATCTGGCTTCCAAAAATCTCATCTGGCAAAATGGCTCTGACTTCTGACCTTGTTTGTTTTTCTGCCTGCTCTCAGGACTGAATTTGGTGGCTCAACACTCTCAACTAAAATAACCCACGTCCTCTCCAGCTCCTATGTTAATACAATATGGAGGAGAGCCATTTGCACGGGTCGGCAGCACTTGACCTACAACTGGGCTCTCACTGCTGAAGCTACACATTTGGTAATGACAGATGATGTTGCGGAGAGAACTGGTCGCTCCTTCTAGAAGCTTTGTTATAAGCCAGAGAGGGGCAGAGAAAGAAAGCCCACTGCTTTATGAAGGAGCCAGTGCTTTATGACTGACTGACACTAATTGGTGTTCGAAAAAGTCTGAATCACACCTGATGACCAGGAGATCAGGCCGAACTTGATAATTTGCTTCTCAGAAGTCGTGAAAACTTTCGGCAATTGCCATGAGTCATTCGATAAACTTAAGGAACACATGTTTAAATTGTCTATGACATTATAATAGACTTACAGAGCAATTTCTCCATTTGCTACTGTTAAGTCTTATGGGCTATTATGTGGTTTTATAGCAATAAGCCACAAGAGGTTGGGCTGTACAGTGATTTTATCACAGGGCATGATGTATATTTTCTATATATATATATATATATATATATATATATATATATATATATATATATATATATATATATATCAGTTTGTGCTGTTTCAACAGTGATACTACTATCTAAAATGCAGAAAATAGTCATAATAAAGAATGAGCAAAAGCACACACTTTTGACATTCTTTTGCAGATTTCCATTTGTCTTCCAAACTAGCCACAAGCAATTTAGGCCTAATCCTTTATATCAAAAGGTCTTCACTGCAGAAAATTATGTGATTTAACTGAACTGAAAGGGAAAACAAGTTTATTTTTCTTACCCCATTGGCATATAGTCTTTTCTTGATTTAGGCATAAACCCCACCAAATTTGGTTAGATTTTTCTGAAAACAAGACTTAAAGGTGCGCTCAGTAATTTTTATAATTTGTCATTTTGGATTTACACTGACACCTAGTGGCGTGGACGCAGGATCATTCAAACACAACAATTTTCAGTTACAGATGCCATTGTAGAAACTCACTATACATAGTAAATCATGATTAATGTAATCCAAGAGTGAAAATGTCCAGTAACAGGGTGGTTACTGAGAATAAGTGAGTAATATTCAGCTGGTCATGTGATACTAACATGGCAGCCCCCATGAAGGGACCCTCTCCCTGTAGAATAAAACTACTTTTATAAGGTTACTGATATGACTGGATTCCTAATCTAATGTGATTGGTCATGATTTTATACATATGTTTCAAAATTACTATTTTCTTATTAATTACTAATTTCTTGTAGAGTAAACATTTTTTAATCAGGAAAACAATTACTGAGTGCACCTTTAAAATCTTGTCATTCTGCTTCTTAAGTATTTATTCTTGTTTTAAGGATGTTCAGACATTTGCATCAGAAACTAAGTCAAAAATACTAAGTAAAAATGTATTTTTTGCAGTGTTTAAGATGAGATGACAGAGTTTCAGAAACATAAAGTCAGTAAGGTATAGGGTAACAAACCAGATTTTTTAGCAATATATGGAATATCAAGAAATAAAATATTCTTATTGACAAACATACAAATATAACATCAAATAATACCATAATGAGTAAGAATTCCGTATGCATTCGGGTAATTTTTGACCCTCTTTAAAGACTTTGGGTAGTGATGCAAGCATTTACATTTTTCTGAGCGTATGAATAATAAAAATAAATAATAACACAGAATCAAAATTTTTGAGGCTTACCTGAAATTTCGAGGACATAAATGGTTTTATTGATAAACATCCTATCTGGCCAATTTGTCCCTCCTTGTGATTTCTAGGGTTAAAAATTTCTGTATATAAAGCTACGAATAATACACCGATGAGCCAAAACATTATGGCCACCTGCCTAATATGCTGTTGATCCTTTGTGTGCCACCAAAACAGCACCGACCCACCGAGGCATGGACTCTACAACACCCCTGAAGCTGTCCTGTGGTATCTGGCAACAAGACGTTAGCAGCAGGTCTTTCAAGTCCTATAAGTTGTGAGGTGGAGCTGCTGTGGATCGGACTTGTTGGTCCAACACATCCCACAGATTCTCAATCGGATTGAGATCTGAGAAATTTGGAGGCCAGGGCAACACTTTGAATTCTTCATCATCAAACCATTCCTGAACAATGTGTGCAGTGTGGAAGGGCACATTATCCTGCTGAAAGATGCCAGTGCCATCAGGGAATACCATACCCATGAAGGGGTTTACCTTGTCTACAACAATGTTTAGGTAGGTGGCACGTGTCAAATTGACGTCCACATGAATGGCCGGACCCAGGGTTTCCCAGCAGAACATTGCCCAGAGCATCACACTCCCTCAAATGGCTTGACATCTTCCCACAGTGCATCCTGGTCCTATCACTTCCCCAGGTAAATGGCACAAACCAACACAGCCGTCCACGTGATGTAAAAGAAAACGGGACTCATCGGACCAGGCAAACTTCTTCCACTGCTCCAAGGTCCAGTTCCGAAGTTTGTGTTCCCATTGTAGGCACATTCGACGGTGGACAGGGGTCATCACTGGCACTCTGACTGGTCTGCGGCTACGCAGTGTGTTGTGACACATTCCTCCGTAACCATCGTTTAAATTTTATGTGACGTGCCACAGTAGACCTTCTGTCGGTTCTGACCAGACGGGATAGCCTTAGTTGCCCTAGCGCATCGATGAGCCTTGGGCGCCTCACACCCTGTCACCGGTTTGTGGTTTGTCCCTTCTGTCGGTAGGTACTCACCTACTTTCACCCCACAAGCCTTGCCATTTCAGAGATGCTCTGACCAAGTTGTCTGGCCATAACAATTTGGCCCTTGTCAAAGTCGCTCAGGTCTTTACTCCTGCCCATTTCTCCTGCATTTAACAGGTTGACTACGAGAACTGATTGTTCGCTTACCATCAGATCTACCTAGACCTTAACATGTGGCCTTGTGAGGAGATGATCAACATTATTCGCTTCACCTGTGAGTGGTCATAATGTTTTGGCTCATCAGGGTGCAATACCACTTTATTTTCTCCGTCTGTCTGGAGAATCATTTACAAATAGCATATTCATATATTTTTCTCATTCTAATATTTTTATTTGTTATGTATTTATGCCAGTGTTATGATGTTTGTGGTCTATGGCCTTCTAATTTATATCTTTTGGATGTTACATGTTATTGGTTGCTTCTAGGTCGCTTCAGTGTCAGGCATGATGTGAAACAGAGTTTCATTTATTAATATTAATAATTAGAATAAAATGTTTTTTTTTTTCTGTAGGCTGTTTATGGTTTCCAAGCAACATACTGTAGCAATTTGCCGTATTTAACAATGGCTCATTCAATCAGAATTTGGAAGTCTTAACGATCAATATATTTTATAATTTCTCATTACCATTATTTGTGCTCTTCGTTTCTTTTAGATAAACTGCATCTGATATTATGATACTATGTCATATTTTCAGTCAGTATTTGAGGTCTCTTGGAAAGCTGATGCTAATTTAATTTTCCACACCAATTTAGTTTCACAAAGAAATTTAGTTTTTGTATCAAATCAACTCAGAAGTTAACTTGCTAAAACAGAAGGAAGGTGGGTGACGGAGAGAGCGAGGATGGAGAGGGAGGCAGTTGTCTTCTGTTTGATCTGACAGTTTTAATTCCAGGGTTAATTACCTCAACCATCAGTGATAGCACAGTCGCAATGGTGTTGATGTGATGTCTTCTGACAGCGGTATGTGGGGAAAGCGAGAGATAGGCTCAAATGAGCTTTCATGAATTGTTGTCTTTAGAGCTCTGTAGAGAGATACCCAGAGGGGTGCGTGGACGGATCAGTTTACAAACTGCAATGTATCACTGAAAGCACAATGATTTTAGACTAGGCTACTAGGACAAAACAGGCCAAAGGACTGAACGAAAAGAGTTTATATATTTGGATTAATCTGTTAAACATGTTCAGAGGCATTCATTTATGGATTGTCAGCTCGATTAATAGAAAATCTTAAAAAGTTGTGTTGACAAAGTCAAAGTCACGAGCACCCCCTTTGCACCCTCAATATGCCCTTCGGCTGAGCTCTACAACGGACTATTACCCAACAGTCACCACTACTGATCCTCTCGACCAATCACAGTGGACTGGACTTTCCGAGCTGGAGGAAAAAACATGGCGGATGAGGCGATATTAATCAAGGATTAAAAAGGTATTTTAATATTCGTTTTTGATTTATTGTTAATGGTGGATCACTTGCTTATCTTTTGTAAATAGTATCACTTTTAAAGTCGGAATGAAACGGAAGTTGCGACCGACTTTACTTCCGTATTGTGACGTAATTCTGAGTGAAACAATAAAAAAATGTGGGGTGGGGATTTGAGTTTATCCATTAGTTGTTGATTGGATTATGAAAATGTGGGCGTTGCATAGCGGAACAGAGGCAGATCTGAATGCGAGTTTGCAGTGGACGCACACACCCCTACCACCATGCTGCTTGAGTCAGAGCCGTTTATCGGTGAAATTGAGCAGCGATCTCAACACATTTAGGATCAAACTTACAACATAAACGCACAAGCATATTGCGGTATTTGCTTACGAAGAGGCTATGTAAGTAAAAAAAATGAGTGAGTAAAAGATAACTATATTTTAACGTTTTGAATCACAATACACTAAATATTAAGGAAAAAATAAAACACTTACTCATGCTGTGCAAGATAACTGCATTCAAAAATATAAATAAACTCCAGAGGCATCCGAAGCATTATATTCATTAGTGATCACATCAGCAATTCAGGCGTAAAATGTCTCAAACACATCCGCGAATTTGCCATTATTCCTCCTCATTCGAAATTTAAATTCAAGCCAGCTGACCCGTAACCAAGGAAGTCTGAGTTAAGGAACGATAGTTTTGAAGGAAAACAGACGAAAATACACCTTGCCATCTTCCCCAAAATGCGATTGGCGCTTCGTTCAACTCTACGCAAGGTTGTGGTATTTATAAGAAAGTGGCTGGGTTTAAGCGGACTAAATGATTGGAGAAGTCCTGCATACGTCACCAGAGAGAAGTCTGTAGTTTCACCAGAAAATCGAGTTATTACATTTTGATTAAAGATTACGAGGTCAAAAAATAAATAAATAAATAAAAATAAAAATAAAACATATGCATAGATGAATCATTCAAAATAAGATCAATAAAATGCATTTAGAAAATAGATAGGGTGAATTTTCATGTCATGCCGACTTTAAGTCTGATGAGTATAACTGGTTTAAAACTTTGTTTTATTTCATTTTCCAGAGATATGGAATTACTCCTATTCAGTTTATTGAATAGTTTTTGCTTGGGGAAGTTTTACGTTCATAAAAGTAAGCAACCTAACATTAAACCTTCGCTTTTTTTTTTCAGAGAGGATTTTAGAATTATTGTGAGTCTCTCAAATATCAAGACAGGAGAGAATAATTTAATGCACATGGCTGTAGTTTGTAAGATTTATTATATTTATTGATATAGCAACATTCGGGGTAACAGTGATATTTATACCTGCAAAAGTGTGACTGTTTTTGTGAATATATGGCGGTATGTTATTCTATACATTTTACTGTGTTATAAGCACATGCCTGTAACCATCCATGTGTCTGAATCATGTTTATTTGTTCTCTAAAGATTTAAAATGATGGGGTTTTGTTGCTGTTATATGTTATGTGTGCAATCAATCGCAATTTATTGCGATTAATGACAGAAAACTGTAATTTGTTACATTTTCACAGCCCTAGTAATTACATTACATTTTAATGTGTGTAATGAGATTACAATAACTTTTCTACATGATTACATAACAAAAAGTAATTAGGCTACTTAAACAGTGTAATCTTAAAGTTACATTACTGATTATAATTTAAGTCGTGCAATTTGTAACCAGTACCAGATTACATTTCAGAAGTAGTCTACCCAACACTGGTTGTGAACATTCTAGTTATTTTCTCTGGTTGATTTCAAAGTGTAAATGTTGCTATTTTCAAAACAGATGGCAGGTAAAACTGTGGGACATGCAGGGCCGTAGCAAGGTATTCTGGGCCCCCTGACTGTATATTGCTCTGGGCCCCTTTGCTATTAAAACATACAGATTAGAATTTCTTGTGGGGCCCCCCTAAGAACTGTGGGCCCCTAAAATTGTTTCCAACTTTCACCCCACTAGCTACTGCCCTGAGGACATGTACTGTCCAATGTTTAAAGTATCAGCAAGCATTTATGCACCACTGACTCCTATCACTGATAAGATTATATTGTTATGTCACAGAATCAAACCACCAATAATTTACCATAATGTAAGGAGAGCCTATTCAACATAACTATTTTGTTGACGGTCTCATGTAATCCTTCTCTGTGTGAGCTATTAACTTGGTTGATCTGTGAACCGGCGCTGAGATCGGAACCTTTTGAGTGAAGTCTTGGATTTTCTCACAGAGTGATTTGCAGTAATCACCGTAGAGGAGCTGACACACTCTCTCTGTAATTGCTAAGTTCAAATGATTACCTAGATGTAATTTCAGCCTGAATAATGCATTAGTTATTGCCATTTTATGGCTAATGCAGAGCATCATTAGAAAGCCATATGAGAGTCATTTTCTTGGAGGTGAACAGGTCGAGTGATAACGCAGCACCCTAATGCACAGCTGAATATCTCTTAATGCTTCTGAAGACTCATGTGAACCCTGTAACCTGTGATTTCAATATGCTACATTTTATTTTATCGATAACTTATAAACCTTTATAGACAGACCTACCGTGAGCTCCGAGGTTTTTAACTAATGGTATATGCTTCTGTTGAAGCCATCATTTCACATTTTATCAACTTCATTTAAAAAATAAAATAAAAAATCATGTTTAATAGAGCAAATTGTGGAGAGTTGTTGCTAACAAATCGCACCAAAAGAGCTCTGCAGCAAACGACCACTCCAATGAAGACTGACTCCAATGAGTTGGTCTCACTACACTATCAAACTGCTTATATATTAAAATAACTTGTTTCTATATTTATAATCAACACAGTTAAATCAGTTTTGATATGTTTTCACTTAGTTTTTTCATTTGTTTATATAAACAATACAATTCTGTAGGAAATAGGCTACTATCAATACAAGTGGCACAAATAATACAAAAAATAATGTGATGTTAGCAATGCTAGCATTGTTGCTTTAAAGTAATCACAAGGCACTGTCATGTCAATCCTACTGTTGGGATTTATTTTATTTTTTCTCCCCTTTTCTCCCCAATTTGGAATGCCCATCACGTGGCTTGTTGAGCATGTTACCGTGGAGATATAGAGCCTGTGGAGGCTCACGCTATTCTCCACGGCATCAAAGAACAACTCACCACGCACCCCACTGAGAGCGAGAATATTATAGCAACCACGAGGAGGTTACCCCAACGTGACTCTACCCACCCTAGAAATCGGGCCAATCGGTTGCTTAGGAAGCCTGACTGGAGTCACTCAGCATGCCTTGGATTCAAACTTGCGACTCCATGTGTGGTAGTCAGCGTCTTTACTTGCTGAGCTACCCAGGCCCCCCTAATGTTGGGATTTCTAACGCATCAGACACTGATACTGAAAGCACATCAAGAAAACAAAAGCATCATAAAGGTGCATGCATGTATGCTTAGTCAACAGACCCAAGTATGCTCATTTCTATCTTGTATTTCTGTAACACATTAGTGCTGGTTCATAAGCACAAAGGCTTCCCATAAATAATAAATCTGCCAGCTCTTTTTTATTGTCGTTTTCTGTTGTGAATGTTGACACTTTAAAGCACCTCAGCAGATGCTCTTCCTTTGTAATGCTCATCTTTTTTCTCTTCCCATGTGTAGCGCTGTGTTAATGAGAGTTTGATTACTCCGTCAAGGCTTTACATTAGAATGCATGATATCATTAGTAGTCCCAAACAATGCATGCTCCCACAGTGGCCACCTTGCATACAGCAAACTAAGGTAGTGAACTCGATTTAACATTAAGAAAGTATATATATATATATATATATATATATATATATATATAGTTTTTACTTGCTAAAACTATATATATGTCAACATACTTTGATTAAATTGAGAATGCAGGATGGTGTCAAACTGATTATCAGCTCCATTTATTGAATTGTCAGCACCATTGTTCAGACAGCAAAATACAAATGAGTCTACTAAAAATGATAGGAATTATCTAAAAATTGCAAACAACAATTTGGGTGACATAGTTGTGTTACTTGGTGTCATGAAAGGATTGATCCTGCCTTTGGCTTTGTTTAGATTTTGATTAGCAGAGCAAAAATTGACAAAATAACTAGCCTAAATATGGTATGTCAAATATGTTAGTTACTCAATATAAGCTTTGTGTTTAAAGAATGGTAAAGGAACAATGGATAGTCAGCCGATCATTATTGCAAAATAAACCCCGACAGGGTGGTTAGGATCTTGTATTACCCTTGTTAGAGGTTCTTGTGTCACCCTGAAGGGATTCATTTTGCGATTACATTAAATGACTGGCTGACAGTAGAGTATCCCACTTATTACACTGCTACTAACCAAATAAATAACTGCATGGATATGAAATACTGATTTGATTTGAATTTTGTTATTATGTGAAAAGAAAGAAACTGTGGAATTTCACCTCAGTAGGAGTTCTGTTGGCAAAAGGTTCACCTGTGTTCTCAGAACGAGTATTCTTCATAAATGTCAGGTCAGTGCAGATTGTGTGTTTTAAATTTTGAATGTTGTGAAGTAAAAGTAAAAGTTTCCTAAAATAAAAATTCTCTGATAAAGTACAGATGCCTGAAAAATGTACTTAAGTACAGTGACAAAGTGAAAACACTTCGTTATTGTCCACTACTGAGAATCAATTATTCCAGAGAGACGTGTAATGGAGAAAATATATCACATTCGCAAAACTCTTGCTTTCACATTCACAAAACTCTTGCTTTCTCTGCCTCTCACTCAATCACTCTATCAAACTTTTTCATAAAATGCAAATCTTTTGGGAGCATCAGCCAAAACGGAATTCAAAGCTCCCACAACAAACCCTATTATCACGGGATAAGGCATCCAAGACTTGATAAGGAGGCACCATTAACTTCCCAGCATGCATTTTTGGATAGAGGGGGAAAAGCAGGATGGAAGCATTGTCCCTTGGTGACAGAGCTTCCTAAATAATTTAATATCAGGTAAATGTTTTAAGGGCTAGCTGTCATGTATTCTTCCTCATGACAACAGAATGCCTTTTTCAACATTTTGTCAATCCGACAATTCTTCTTTCTTCACCCTAACGGCAAAAATAGGCAAATTTCAAGTTCACCTGTGAATTGAAGTGGGCGTATAATCAAGGTGAGTTGACACGCTTCACCGGTCAAATTTACAGTCTCTCCTCCCCATACGAGGAAATATAAATGATATTTTCTCATCCTGGCTTTGTGTAAAATGCTCTAAGGTCCACTAAAACTAATTCTTTATCTCACAAGCCCATCCATCAAAAGCGTGGGTGTGTACTAGATTGAATGACATCTATTTCGATGCAGTGGAGCAAAGCTAATGAAAAAAAAATCTCCATTTAAATTCTTGTCATTTGAGGTGGTGGATATCCGTATACAAGAAGACAACTGATTTGAACAAAGACAATTGCCAATACCATGCAACTGTTCGGAATTATCAAGCCATTGAGTCTCATTCAACTGTGTGTTCGCAAGTATGTGTGCATAAAACCCGTATAATTAACACTCTTATGTTTTAGCTGATGTCTTTGCAACTGTATGGGCTGGAATAAGGCCAAACAAAATGTAAATCTAATTTCATTCACTTCTATGACATTTTCTGGCACTTTCTGAAACTCCTTCTAGATGGTTGGCCTGATTCACAACATAATGTGAGACCCTCATGACAAAAAATTATCCAATGAATTGTGATTCGTCAAATTGTTTAGAAGATATAAGCCAGTTGATTTTCTGCCCATGGCTCAAATTCATTTACTGACCTATTGCTTCTGAACGCAAAGTCCGATCTTAATGAATCTTGGGAAACTTCAATGCAACTACATTTTGAAGATGCATGCCAAATTTCATCCAATTCTGCCTATAGATCATTAAAATATTAATCGGACAACTCAACCAAAATGGTCATCAGCAGCCAATCAAATTTCAGCAGCTAATGACTTGCGTTGTGAACGAATGATTATTACGAAATTTGGCATCCACTTTTAGATTGGCAAAATTAGGCTGTATACCAAATTTTGTGAGAATAAAATAATACGCTTATACTGTATATAATATTTTGTTAATAACTCCAGAACTGTAATTGCTTGCATACAAATTTTTCATCTAAATCCTTAAGTGCTCCTGAATCTAATTATTTTTTAATAATCAATCATTCCTTGATAGAAAAAATAATAAATAAATAAATAAATAAAAACTTGCTACTGTGAATTTATTGAAAAACATACTTTTTAGAACTTGTCCTAGGTTGTTTCTTTGATTTGCATAAAATTTGTCATGTATCATCTAGATATGATGGCTGAGAAATGCACAACACAACCAAATTAGCAAAGCAAATAAAAGCTGAAAAAACTATGGAAATAAGCCACAAGACAAGGAAATAAAGTCAGAACATAACGGAAATAAGCCACAACATAACGAAATTAAGCCACAGCACAGTGAAATTAACATAATTTTTTTTAATAATTAAGCATTGTATTTTAAGTCGTGTCTGTCTGGCTCAATGCATGAGAGATCACGAGGCTGCTCGGAAGATGTAGAGAGATGCTCGTCCCACCGCAAGCTACTTCAAGAGTGTCCTGGTCAACACGTCACAACTGAGCATTTCCCCTGAGCGCTTCATGCCTTAATGTCTTAAAGTTCACAGTGTAAAGCAAAACATGTGGAATGGAAAAAAAAATATTCCATAAGATGTTGAATAAATAAGGCCCATTGAATGTGTGACGAGGAGGAGGGCGTGGCACGCCCAGCCCCCAATCGGGCTAATCAGCCGAGGAGAGGGATAAGTGCAGCGGGATGCGGCAGTTCGAGAGAGAGAGAGAGCCACACGCAGCTGCCATGTGTGTGTTTGTGTTTTGTGTCTTTTTGTTTCATTAAATATTACATTGACTGTTCAGCCGGTTCCCACCTCCTTGCCCATTTTAACCTTGAACAGAATGCAACATATTTAATTGTTACTGCTAATAGTTGTGCATGTCTTAATGGTTCTAAACTATGTGTTTTCTCAAAAACTGTTTACAATGCTCCCAGTACTAGGATAAAGTAAAAAAAAAAAAAAAAAAAAAAATCATTGATTTGTTCACTCTCAGGCTGTTGTTCTGAAGTGCTGAGTTACCTAAGGTTCAGCACATCCTATGTGTGTGTGACATTCTCGGAGAGTAAACATAACTCCTCATGGCACAGTAACAAAGGATTGCAATGGACATCTTTTTTTTGTCTTCAGAATGTCTTGGGTAAGAGAGAGGGAAACAGCATGGGCTCAGTTGCTATCAAAGCTCGAGCGCTCAGCAGTGCTCAGAGCTGCTGATCTATACCACACTGTGTCCCTGCTGTCACTCCACAATGCTCCCCATACTGCATGTGAAACACTGAAGTTACTACAATACACTGCATTCAGTCAGCGTGCTTATACAAGACACAGCACAGTTAGCACTGAAGAAAGGAAGTGTTCGCCACAGCTCCCAAAAACCCCTATCTGTCTATGTATCTGACTGTCTGTCTGTTACTCTGGCTGTTTGCCCATCTGTTTATCTGACTGTCCATCCATCCATCAGTCTGTCTGTCAATCTATCTATGTGTACCACAGGGTCATTTCCACCACATCTCAAATTTTGTATTGTGTTTAATAGAATTTAGTGTTGAAAATGGCGGTGATGGAAATTAAATTTGTAATTATTTAGTTAGTTTTTAATAAAATGACCAACTCCTTTATCTTACTAAGTTTTATTTAGTAGCTAACATTTTATGTATCCTAATTACACAATTACTTTCACACTTTTTTTTTTTTTTTTTTTTTTTTTTTTGTTACACCTTGATTGGAAATGACTGCCAATACTCTGCTCACAAGTGATATTTATCTTTTTTTTTTTTTTTTTTTTTTCAAACATCACGTCTCATATTTCATCTCAAGCATGCTCTTCACTGTGACTTTTGTTGACTTGGTTAACTAACTTTAATTTTTATTTTTTTTCTTTTACTTTACTTCCACTCTTTGTTTACATAATCATAGTTTTAAACATGTTATAATTTGAATATTTATTATAGATTTGCATAGTTTAATACTGAAAGTCTGTGTTTGGGACAAGGCTAAAACAGTCATTTGTACCTAAAATTAATTTGAATGATGAAATCTATCTCTCTATCCATTTATCCAGCCAGCCAGCCATCCATCATCCATCCATCTAGCAATCCATGCAGCCATCCTGCCAACCAGCCATCCAGCCAGCCAGCCAGCCATCCATCCATCCATCCATGCAGCCATCCATCCATCCATCCATGCAGCCATCCATCCATCCATCCATCCATCCATCCAAATGTCAAACATTAGGAGAACTATTCCTTTACTTTGTTGGCTGTAGTGTGTTATTAGCCCGGTTACATCTTTGCTCAAGAAACTATCTTTGCTTCCAACAGATACCAAAAGAATGCACCTGTTTATATTCATAAATAAAGATGAACATATTTTGCTGAATATTTTGAACATAATTGCCCACTTTTGAGTAATACTGTAACACTGTTCTTTAATACATTTTATTTACTGAGACCTTGTTGATGTACTTGCTGAATAAATGTCTTATAATTGTAGAGAGTAATTTAAATGCACTTCATATCTCATCTGAGACCTCTGTGTAATGTTCAGAACACAGGGACTTTGTAAGCACAACAGTCCTGTCACTCATAACATTTGTCTGGCACGGCTCCCAAATGTACTTGTTTAAATTATTTTAATGAGTTCCAAAGCCATTGCTCTGGAGACGGGCATTTTAATATTTGCCGTTGTCATCTCTGATAAGCTTTCAGAGATCCCCAGTATGATGAGCAACCAAATAATGTCATTTCCGTTGCAACAATGCACTTCAATCAGGATATATTATTCCTCTCCATTGGCTTTTGGTTGTTGCTGCAATTGCAACCTTTATCCAGATCTCCCAGTCTGATTTAGATGAGGACAATTTTAACCAGTGAAAAAAGACAGAATAATTAAATATATTGGGGAATATGTTTTCGTTTCCTGGGTCTTTTGATGTTTGATAGACATTTAGCTATGTCCTTTATTCATGGCTAATTCAAAGACTGTACAATGTGGAATTGTTGGTATTTAGGATAGAATCTATAAATGCAGATAAAATCCTAAGCATATTTTGGTAAGCTTACACCAATCGGCCCAGTTCCATTGGCCACGTAGTTATTCATGTTAATGTCTGACCTTTATCAGTAGACCTTGTTTTGATGGATTATGCCTTAAAGGGACCAAATTTATCAGCGACATTGCTGACTGGGTAGTGCGCATGCTCTGACATGTCCGGTGACTATACAGCTCTGGATAAAATTATCAGTTTCTCTGGATTTACTATTTATAGGTATGTGTTTGAGTAAAATAAACATTTTTGTTTAATTCTATAAAGTACTGACAACATTTCTCCCAAATTCCAAATAAAACTATGGTCATTTAGAGCATTTATTTGCAGAAAATGACAACTGGTCAAAATAACAAAAAAGATGCAATGTTTTCAGACCTCGAATAATGCATAGAAAACAAGTTCATATTCATTTTTAAACATCACAATACTAATGTTTTAACTTAGGAAGAGTTCAGTTTGGTGGAATAACCCTGATTTTCAATCACAGCTTTTATGCGTCTTGGTATGCTCTCTACCAGTCTTTCATATTGCTGCTGGGTGACTTTATGCCACTCCTGGCACAAACATTCAAGCAGCTTGGCTTTGTTTGATGGCTTGTGGCCATCCATCTTCCTCTTGATCACATTCCAGAGGTTTTCATCATTGTCAGAACAGAAGGAAGCAAGTTTTCTTCCAAGAAAACCTTGTACATGGCTTGTTTTTATACATCCTTCACAAAGATGAATCTGCCCGATTCCAGCCTTGCTGAAGCACCCCCAGATCATCACCGATCCTCCACCAAATGTCACAGTGGGTGCGAGACACTGTGGCTTGAAGGCCTCTCCAGGTCTCCGTCTAACCATTAGATGACCGTGTGGAGGATTGGTGATGATCTGGGGGTGTTTCAGCAAGGATGGAATCGGGAAGATTCATCTTTGTGAAGGACGAATGCATCAAGCCACGTACAAGGTTATCCTGGAAGAAAACTTGAACCTTCTGCTCTGACAATGTTTCCCAATTCTGAGGATTGTTTTTTTTCAGTAGCACAATCCTCCATGCCACACAGACAGGTCAATCAAGGTGTGAATGGAGGACCACCGGATCAAGACCCTGTCATG
Organism: Myxocyprinus asiaticus; assembly: GCF_019703515.2. NCBI lineage: Eukaryota > Metazoa > Chordata > Actinopteri > Cypriniformes > Catostomidae > Myxocyprinus > Myxocyprinus asiaticus. Next base: position 46,721,692 of record NC_059352.1, on the reverse strand, counting down.
GCCAGCCCAATCTCCAGATCTGAACCCCATTGAAAACCTCTGGAATGTGATCAAGAGGAAGATGGATGGCCACAAGCCATCAAACAAAGCTGAGCTACTTTTTATGATTTTTATTTTTTTTTATGCCAGGAGTGGCATAAAGTCACCCAACAGCAATGTGAAAGACTGGTAGAGAGCATGCCAAGATGCATGAAAGCTGTGAATGAAAATCAGGGTTATTCCATCAAATATTGATTTCTGAACTCTTCCTAAGTTAAAATATTAGTATTGTGTTGTTTAAAAATTAATATGATCTTGTTTTCTTTGCATTATTCCAGGTCTGAAAAAACTGCATCTTTTTTTTTTTTTTTTTTGACCAGTTGTCATTTTCTGCAAATAAATGCTGCAAATGACAGTATTTTTATTGGAATTTGGAAGAAATGTTGTCAGTATTTTATAAAAATGTTCATTTTACTCAAACATATACCTATAAAAAGTAAATCCAGAGAAACGTCATATTTACTTGTGTAACCTCCGTTCCCTATCTGTCACGTTGTGTCGATGTAGTGAAACTAGGGGTCACCTCTGGTCTTTGATAAAAGGCCAATAAAAATTGGCGAGTGGTATTTGCATGCCACTCCCCCGGACATACGGGTATAAAAGGAGCTGGTATGCAACCACTCATTCAGGTTTTATGCTGAGGGTAGTTCAGCGTTGTGGCAGGTGGGACACAATGTCTCATTCCCTCCATCAGGGAACGGAGGTTCCACAAGTAACCATGACATTCCCTATCTGTCACTCACTCGACGTTGTGTCGATGTAGTGACACTAGGGGTCCCTATACGAAACGCCACAATTGTTACGTGAACTGGCGGTGTGTGGTGGGCAGACTACTGTGTGCCTCATAGCCAGCACACCAGGTCAACACGTAACCTCCCCCAACATAGTTATGAGTGTCGAACGGCCCTTGTTGGGGACAAGTCAACTACCCAAAAGATAGAGCCAGGCTTAACCCAGTCGTGGCCTCTTTTCCCCTTCTTTTTTTCCACTCCCTAAAAAAAAAGGGGGATTATCCGACTGGGCCGCCAGGTCTAGTCGGGGGGTATCCCTCCCAAGGGGAAGACACGGCGGAGACCACACCTTGCCCAAAGAGAGGGAGGGATATTTAAGTGGAAAAATATGTCACATGGTCTTTCCAACCATGTGGAGAGTCTTCAAGGTAGATCCTGCCCAATGGGGGAGGAGTTACTACAAACATGGAGACTGGGGCAGTGGGGCTCTGCCCAAGGAAGACGCAGTTTGCCAACAGGGAAACGAATTAGCGGAAGATACCTAATCGCATGGGGTTAGCCTTACAGGGAACCGCCACATGCGGAGCACCTACCCCAGAACAGGGCTCTTAGTTAGCGTGTGTACTGGGCTGCCAGCGAATCTCTCCAAAAACTCCACTGCCACAGGGCTCGGAGGAAGTCCACCAGGGAACAAGTTTGTGAACACTACTGGGAATTAATGGCACACGTCTTCAGCTCCAAGGGAGGTGGAAAGTGCTATGTGCAAGTGATTCACCCGGCTAGCTATCCCGGGCTTATCCGCTTGTGTTGCGTGCCACTACCTGGGATGAAACCGGTTCCACCCGGAGGTTGTAGAACCTTGAACAGGTGTTGGGTGTTGCCCAGCCCACTGCTCTGCAAAAGTCTGTTAGAGAGGCACCTCTGGCCAGGGCCCAGGGAGCCGCTACACCCCTGGTAGAATGGGCTTGTAGCCCTACCGGGGGCGGCATGTCCTGGGCGACATATGCCATAGTTATGGAATCAATGAGCCAGTGGGCGATCCTCTGCTTGGAGACAGCGCTTCCTTTCCACTGTGAACCAAAGCAGACAAAGAGCTGCTCAGAGATTCTAAAGCTTTGCGTGCGATCCAAATAGATGCGTAAAGTGCGCACCGGACACAGCAATGACAGGGCTGGGTCTGCCTCCTCCTGGGGCAGCGCTTGCAGGTTCACCACCTAGTCCCTAAAGGGGTGGTGGGAACCTTGGGCACATAGCCTGGTCAGGGTCTCAGGATCACGTGAGAGTAACCTGGACTGAACTCCAGGCACGTTTCGCTGACAGAGAACACTTGCAGGTCACCTACCCTCTTGATGGAAGTGAGCGCAGTCAGGAGGGCAGTCTTCAAGAAGAGTGCCTTAGGCTCGGCTGACTGCAAAGGCTCAAACGGGGCTCTCTGTAGACCCTGAAGAACTACAGAGAGTTCTGATGAGGGAACGAGGTGTGGTCTGGAGGGATTCAGCCTCCAGGTGCCTCTTAGGAACCTGATGATCAGATTGTGCTTCCTTAAGGACTTACCATCGACTGTGTCGTGGTGTGCTGCTATGGCGGCAATGTACACCTTCAAGGTGGAAGGGGACAGCCTCCCTTCCAACCTCTCCTGCAGGAAGGAAAGCACTGATCCGACTGCGCATCTCTGGGGGTCTTCCCAACGGGAAGAACACCACTTAGCGAACAGATGCCACTTAAAGGCATACAGGCACCTCATAGAGAGGGCCCTAGCCTGAGTGATCGTGTCTACAACCGCAGGTGGTAGACCGCTTATGTCTTCCATGTCCCCTCCAGGGGCCAGACATGGAGATTCTAGAGGTCTGGGCGCGGGTGCCAGATGGTGCCCCATCCCTGAGAAAGAAGATCCTTCCTCAAGGGAATTCACCGGGGGGGTGGGGGGGCTGTCACGAGGAGCGTGAGGTCCAAGAAACACGCCTGGGCAGGCCAGTAGGGTGCTACCAGGACCACCTGCTCCTCGTCGTCCCAGACCTTGCACAGGGTCTGTGCAAGTAGGCTCACTGGGGGAAAATGCATATTTGTGCATGCCAGGGGGCCAGCTGTGTGCCAGCGCATTTATGCCGAGGGGGTCTCGGTCAGGGCATACCAGAGCGGGCAGTGGGGAGGATTCTTGGGAGGCGAACAGGTGCACCTGTGCCTGTAGAAATGACTCCAAGTCAGCTGGACCACCTGAGGGTGGAGTCTCCACTCTCCTCTGTGGGTAACATGTCGTGACAGTGCATCCGCTGTAGTGTTGAGGTTGCCCGGGATGTGAGTGGCTTGCAGCAACTTAAAGTGCTGCTGACTCCAGAGGAGGAGACGGCAGGCAAGTTGTGACATACAATGAGAGCGCAGACCACCTTGGTGGTTGACATATGCTACCGTTGTCGTACTGTCTGTCTGAACTAACACGTGCTTGCCCTGGATCAACGGCCGAAACCTCCGCAGGGCGAGCAGAATTGCCAACAACTCAAGGCAGTTGATGTGCCAATGCAGTCGCAGACCCGTCCAGAGGCCAGCAGCTGCATGCCCATTGCAAACAGCGCCCCAGCCCATTTTGGAGGCGTCTGTTGTGACCACGACGTGCCTGGAGACCAGTTCTAGAGGAACGCCTGCCCGTAGAAACGAGAGGTCGGTCCAAGGGCTGAAAAGACGGTGAAAGACCGGCATGATGACCACGCAACGTGTCCCGTGGTGCCATGCCATCTCGGGACTCGAGTCTGGAGCCAGTGCTGAAGCAGCCTCATATGCATCAACCCGAGCGGGGTCGCAACCGCCGAGGATGCCATATGCCCCAGGAGCCTCTGAAAAAGTTTCAGTGGAACCGCTGTTTTCTGTTTGAATGCCAACTCCAAACCGAGAAAAGAGATGCTCTGAACCAGGAGGAGCTTGCTCTTTTCCCAGTTGACCCGAAGCCCTAGTCGGCTGATGTGTGAGAGCACCAGGTCCCTGTGTGCGCACAACATGTCTCGAGAATGAGCTAGGATTAGCCAGTCTTCGAGATAGTTGAGAATGCGGATACCTTCCTTAACGGGGCAAGGGCAGCCTCTGCGACCTTCGTAAAGATGCGAGGAGACAGGGACAGGCCAAAAGGGAGGACTTTGTACTGATACGCATGACTCTCGGACGCAAACCACAGGAAGGGTATGTGTCGAGGAAGGATCGAGATGTGGAAGTACGCATCCTTCAGGTCTACCACCGCGAAACAATCTTGATGCCTGACGCTCGCCAGAATGCGTTTTTGCATCAGTATCTTGAACGAAAGTCTGTGTAAAGCCTAGTTCAGTACTCACAGGTCCAAGATTGGCCGCAACCCACCGCCTTTTTTCGGTACGATGAAGTAGGGGCTGAAAAACCCCTTCTTCATCTTGGCTGGAGGGACAGGTTCTATCGCGCCCTTCCATAGGAGGGTAGCAATCTCCGCGCAAGGTAGCAGAATTTTCGTCCTTCACCAAGGTGAATTGGACACCGCTGAACCTGGGCGGACGCCCGGCGAAGTGAATCGCGTAGCTGAGTCGGACGGTCTGGACCAGCCCTCGCGACGGCTTGGAAAGCGCAAGCCATGCGTCCAAGTTCCGCGCAAGGAGGACCAAAGGGACAATGTCATCAGACGTACTGGCAGGTGGGGCCTCGCGGCGGGGCAGAGCTCGAGGTGCCACACCACGTCGTGGCCGTGCTGAGTCTAAGGACATTGAAGCACTTACCTGGCTCCTTGTGACCACCCCCGGAATAGCCTGGGACGGGGGAGGAAGAGGCCTGTCCTCGTGACCCGTGGAGACTGTAACATCGGGGGCAGATTTGTGCCACAGCTGGGCGCTCAGGAGCGGGAGACTGCCGCTGCAGCGCCAAACCTGCCAAATAGAGTGGTGGACGATGGTCATGATGACGGCAGTGCACACCGGATACGTGACCCAGGGAACAAGGAAACTGCTCTTGCTGAGCTCTTGAGTACTGCAGCCACTTGGGCATGCAGCGCAATTAAATGCAAAAGGTAACAAAAAGATGGAGAGATCTGCTTACCAGCTCCAGAGCAGTGGGTTTCGTTGTCCCTGGGTCACCCGTCTCAAGGGCGCTTTGAAGCCTTTCACGGGTTCTGGGCGGCCACGAGACGGGTGGCGTCTGCTTCCTGCGGTGGGCTCCACACCAGGGCCGGGCCGAAGGGGCTTGCTGCGGTGTAGCCGGTGCAGTCACCCCGGCTTGAGCCATGCCAGGGCAGGATATGCCGGCTAGCGTCCGTCTACTGCTCCACCATCGAGAACTGCTGGGCAAAGTCCTCGACGGTGTAGCCGAATAGGCCCGCCTGGGAATTGGGAGCAGCAAGGAACTGTGTCTTGTCGGCCTCGCCCATCTCGACCAGGTTTATCCAAAGGTGCCGTTCCTGGACCACTAGTGTGGCCATCGTCTGCCCGAGAGACTGCGCCATGACCTCCGTCACTCGCAACCTTGTCAGCTCTTCATGCACTTCCGGGAAGAAAGGAACGGGGGCGGTGCATGGCTTTGAGCGGCGCCGCGAGCCCAGGAACCAATCACCAAGCCGCGAGGGTTCAGGGAAGAGCAGATGGTTCCACTCTAGCCGACGTCAGCCTGTGACTGGGCAATCGTCCCCAAAGGAGGAGCCCAGCTGAGGCTTCCGACTGGACGAGCCCGCTCTCTGATGCTGTGCTTGAGAGCTCATCACTTTCGCTGCCTCCGAATAAGAGGTCGAACTTGCCGTGAGACGAGCCGGCGGACTCATCCGGAAGCCCAATCGGGGCAGACGAGCATGCTGGGGAATGGGAGGTCCGAGGGGGGATACCCGGCGGAGGCGGTCCCATTGGGGTCCCCAAATCGCCCCCAGTGCTAGCCGCGCTGGCCTCATACCCGTGGGTAAAAAGACCAAGTTGGGGAGCCTCTGGGGTGGCTTGCTTTCTTACGAAGGCGAGCCGCGACCGCAACGTTCCCATGGACATGTCCTCGCAATGAGAACATGACCATCCACGAATGCTGTCTCCGCGTGAGCAGTGCCCAGACATGAAAGACAGTGATTGTGACCGTCAGAAGGCGAGAGATAACGAGCGCAACCAGGAATAACACACAATTGGAAAAGCATCTTTAGAAAGACGCGTTTTTAAAAAAACGTTCCGTGTGTGCCGCTCTTTTAGAGAAATATATTCTTTTAGAGAAATATAATCTTTTAGAGAAATATACTCTTTTATTTCTGCCGAAGCACCCAGGGGCATTCTCTGCAGTGCACCAGTGCAGAGGCAGGAGAAGCCACTGAAATGCGCCGTCAGATCCAGCAGATCGTGGGAATTCAGCTCAGTGAGCATGACCGTTCGGCTCCGAAGAGAAAATCTGAATGAGTGGTTGCATACCAGCTCCTTTTATACTCGTATGTCCAGGGGAGTGGCATGCAAATACCACTCGCCAATTTGTATTGGCCTTTTATCAAAGACCATAGATGTCTCGGGCTCCCAAGAGTGACCCCTAGTGTCACTACATCGACACAACGTCGAGTGAGTGACAGATAGGGAACTGATACTTTTGCAGTGGTCTCTTATTTTTTTCCAGAGCTGTATATATATATATATATATATATATATATATATATATATATATATATATATATATATATATATATACACTACCGGTCAAAAGTTTTGAAACACTTGACTGAAATGTTTCTCATGATCTTAAAAATATTTTGATCTGAAGGTGTATGCTTAAATGTTTGAAATTAGTTTTGTAGACAAAAATATAATTGTGCCACCATATTAATTTATTTAATTATAAATCTAAAATTTAATAAAAAAATAAAAATAAAAAATAAATAAATACATTTTTGAAATTGATGAATTGGACCAAATAATAAAGAAAAGCAGCCAGTAAGTACCCAACATAGATGGGAACTCCTTCAATACTGTTTAAAAAGCATCCCAGGGTGATACCTCAAGAAGTTGGTTGAGAAAATATCAAGAGTACATGTTTGCAAAATCTAGGCAAAGGGTGACTACTTTGAAGATGCTAAAATATAACACAGTTTTGATTTATTTTGGATTTTGTTTAGTCACAACATAATTCCCATAGTTCCATTTATGTTATTCCATAGTTTTAATGACTTTACTATTATTCTAAAATGTGAAAAGAATTATAATAAAGAATAAGTGTTTCAAAACTTTTGACCGGTAGTGTATATATATATATATATATATATATATATATATATATATATATATATATATATATATATATATATATATAAAATGAAAAAAATAAAAAATCTATTAAAAATCTAAGTAAATGTCACTTATGTTTTTTCTAATATATTAAAAGTAAAAGTAACCTTTATTTTTCTTTGAAACTGTAGAGTAGTGAATATATTAAATATTTTTGTATTGTGCTTGATTTACAGTTCAGCTGTAATTTTGTCAAAAAGTGGAAAAAAAATAAAAATAAATATATATATATATATATATATGTGTGTGTGTGTTTTTACAAATCTTATAATGCTAGCTATGAAATTAGCCTTAGAAAGATAAAGTAGTCTACCATTTTATACCAAAAAATGTTTGAAAATTTAATTTCCACCACATAATGATTGGTGATTTGACATGCGGTCATGAAATGAGATAACATGTGGTCATGACAGTTCAGGAAAAATCACATTGTGTGTATTTGGGATACATAAAGTGCTAGCTATGAAATTACCCTTATTGTAACAAGGCAGAAGAGTCTGGCATTTTATTCCCAAAATGTTTACAATGTAATTTCCACCAGTGTCTTTTCCACCACAGAATAAATGGTGATTTGAAATGCGGTGAAAATGACATTTGGACATATAATAATAAAAAATTCAAAGCCACTGCAATTCGTGTATATCCACTTTTAATTTAATACTCTAGTGAGTTTGATAATTGTGTTTTAAGGAAGTTTACCTTCTAAAAGTCCACGGGGCCAAAAGTAAACAGTTGAATAAATAACCATATAACCGACATGTAGAATATGTGTGGGAAACACAGTAAATATCATCATTGTACCATGAAATAAAGGATACTAGCAGTAGATTTAACTGGAGGTGCAATGAAAAACTGAAGGTGAGTTATAGTAAATGACATCATTTAGACCACAATAAGAGAGAAAACTAGGCCGAAAGAAAATAAAAGAGAGAATAAAAAAGCAAGAAAGAAAAGGAGTACAGTGAAAAAAGAAATCCAGGTGGGAGAAGACTGTTGTCCCTGGAGGGGACAGAAAGACACAGTGGAAACTTTGGAGAATGGAAACTGCATGAGCCGTTCTCGATTTCTCTTCCTGTCCTGTCGCCCCAAAGCCTCATGACAAACACTCACCTTGAGTGCTGAATCACAGGTCCCATGGGCCTCCGCATGAGGTGCTGATGAATTTTCGCCAAGAGAAAGCTGGGGTTATCTCTGAGGTCAAGCAGACCCGAGCCGCATTCATCACCGCTCTCTTCCAAAACAACTGGCCAAGATTGGAAAACTGAGATTCTACGAGCGAAACAGGAGACTGAAAGACAAAGAGAGGGTGGGGGAGCAGAAAACAAACATGCTTCTAATGCAGGGATGCCTGATACAGACACAGACAGATACAATCATGTTTACTCTGCATGCATGCAGCTGTACCACAGGCTGATTTCTCTGTTTACACTACTCTCAGACTCCTCTTTGCATCCCAATAAATATATAAATGTTCCACATAATACGGTTTTGTACTTGTGGATGCATCTACACATGTATTTAAATCTAGTGTGTGTAATGTGCGGAGGAAGATAAAAAAAAAAGGACACTGTTTTTTTTTTATTTATTTATTTATTTATTTATTTTTTTTTAATGAGTGGTATTTATATATACTTAATTGAATCCTTTGGTTTTACAATGCTTAGGCTCTTTTCTTTTATTATATTGAACTGTTACATGTGACATTACTGTATGACCGCGCTGCCATGTTTGTGACCAAAATTCCACATACCTTCATTGTGCTGAGCTGTGGGATGCTGCAAAATTTGACAACATTTTTGTTTCTATTTATAAATCTTGAAAATGTGATACTGCTGTTTAATTACCAGAACCAAAAGTGTAGGCCTATATACTGCTGTTAGTCAATAAAAATGCGCATCATAAGATTATGAAGCACAGACATTATTTACACCACCAGACTACAATGTAAACATATTTGTCTTATACACGTATATGCTTTGGTTGCTTTCTGCGTGTTCATGAGTTAAAAGCAGCTCTTACATTCATACACAGGATCATATTAGACGTTTTGTTATATTTTGACCAAATCAGAGCTGATAACAACACAAACATTTGTAACTTCTGAATGAGAGATGTTTACGGTGATGTACCGGTAGGCATGAGTACTCACCAGTCACACATCAGACTCGCCAGTGTACGGAGATCAAATCCTGGATAAAATATATTTAGATGTCCCTGAAAGTCAAATCTGGCAATATCTGTGCTGACCTCAGACCTGTATACACCTTTGCTAGGACTTGGCTTGGATCAAATCACTTTTTGAGTTTTTTTTTTATTTTTTATATCATTCTACGGGTATTTTTCCATTCACCAACGTTGTTTCCTCCCGGTGATGGTTACAAATATGGCGGCTGTGGGGAAAAAGTGACGTCACTGAAACAGGTCAATAGGCCTACATATCCAAATTTTTCCATTATTTCCTTCATTACAAATAATAGCTTATTCTGTTATCTTTCACACAAAAATTACCATGGCATTACAGTTGTTTCTAGACATGGTTCGTGGTAATGCCATGCTTTTTGGCATGTGCCATAGTAAAACTATGGTATTTTTTGAAGTACCTTGGAACACCAAGAAAATATCATGAAATATGAATATAATAATCATTCAGTACCATGGTATTACCCTGGTAACACCACAGTGCTTCACAGTGAGGTTTGGGAGGGTAACTTCTAAAATGTATTCCACTACAGATTACAGAATACATGCTGTAAAATGTAATTTGTAACATATTCCGTTAGATTACTTGTCGTCAGTAACATAATCTAAGTACTTTGGATTACTTCTTCAGCACTAGCAGATTTTTTCACTTGTTTTTGACTATAAAGGAGTGAATAATGTAGGATTTTTATAATGTACATTTTTATAATGTAAGGATTTTTTTATTTTTATTTACCACCGCCAACTACCATGGTGAACAGTGTTGTACAGCTGTTGGAGGGCGGGGAAGGGAGTGCGCGAAAAAAAAAAAAAATGCATTATAGACATTAAACATTTTGTAAAACTTCACAAATACTAAAAATACCATAAAACGAAAGTATAAAGAATTGTTTACAAAATGTTGGTCTGTTAATGCATCGATAGCATAACTTATATGTCAGCAACATGTACATATTAAAATATTAAATCATTTTCTGAAATAGCCTAAATAGCTTATGCAGTGTTGCTCCTCAAGTAAATTCATTTTAAGGATTTTAAGATATTGAGGAAAACAATACAGAAATTCTTATTTAGAGTAGGTCTTACTAGAGAGAAAAAAAATGCAACATTGATTTTCCTGATATAATTCATCATAAACTATAAGTACGTCTGTTAAAAGGATAGTTCACCCAAAAATGAAAATGTTCTCATCATTTACTCACCCTCATGCCATCCCAGACTTTCTTTCTTCTGCAGAACACAAAGATGTTTAGAAGAATATCTCAGCTTAGTAGGTCCATACAATTCAAGTGAATGGTGACCAGAACTTTGAAGCTCCAAAAAGAGATAAAGTCTGCATAAAAGTAATCCATACTCCAATGGTTTAATCAATGTCTTCTAAAGCGATACAGTTTATTTTGGGTGGGAAATGACCAAAATATAACTCCTTTTGCACTGTAATTCCCAATGGCATTTTTGTACCCTTGAAGGGTACTGCGGGAATGCCAAACAAAGGGCTGTTCCAAACGAAAGTGAGAAAATTCATCCTTTTTCGAAGGGCCCTTCCACAAGTCTGTTAGTGAAGGGTACATTTATACAGTAATGGTGCCATGTTCCTTTCAGAGTACACACTTCAATAGCTCTGCCCTTTGGAGTGAGTAGGGCATTGGGATGGTGACTTTTGAATGGAATTCGATAATTGATCATTTTGATTACCACCAAAAAAAATTTTTTACTGTTATTTTAGGGTTTACTGCGTTACCTCATCATGGCAACGAAAGTGTAATATTGGATATAACTTTGCACAGAAAAGGCTAGCAAGTGATTTTGTCATTATCATTATTATTATTGTGTCATTCCAAACCCTTATGACTTTCTTTCTGTCTGTGGAACAGTAAAGGAGATGTTTTCGAAGAAAGTTCATGCTGCTCTTTTCCATACAACAACAGCAAGAAAATGCCAAAACTGATTGACAGCACTGTCCAAGTCTTCTGAAGTCATATGATAGCTTTTTGACAGTCAGAAATTTAAGTTGTTATTTTCAGAAAATATATTAAACTTGTGAGAATGCGCATCGCGCAAGGTTTAAAGTCAGTGATGCCATCGGTTCTAACGTGTCTCTTAGCCAAGTTTGAATATGCAGAAGCATAAATGGGATTTGAGAGCTACGAGATTAACAATTCCTTGAAAGCAGTGTACATACATCCTTTGATGAGACAGCAATTCGCATCTTTTCTCAGTTCCAAGTTCTGCCCGGTTGTGCTGCCTGCTCATGTCTATGTTTGTCTTTTCTAAGCCTGCTGGATAGACACACACCTCAGCAAGCTCAACAGATATAGTCAGCCCACAAGCATCGCTACACAGAGGTCATTTCATCAGTATTGCAATAGTGACCTGCATCCCCACTTTCAGAAAGAAGGGATGTCCCTGACCTTTATTATTGCTGAGTTACACGTCTTATTGCCGGTAAAACTGTAAATTTTTATCACAGAGACGGTGCATACGGCCAGCAAAGGTCAGGCAATATAGTGCTGCTTGGTGCAATGTCCTCCTTTTCTCTCAAACAACATGCAAAGTGTCCTTCAAGTGCACCTCAATCAAATCATACCCCTGCACCAATATGAGCACCTCTGTCCCATCTGATTATCTCTTTTATGGGCTAGATTTATAGATTCTGAGGTTAGAGAGGACCTGGGGAGAGCCATGGCGACCGTCGGTATGTTGGAATCTAATTTATCTGTTTTTCCCAAAGAGTGTTTTCCTTTTATTTAAGATCATGAGCCACAGTGTGGGGAATTCTTTACAAATGAATTGCTGATAGCGCTGATTATTTGCACGCACTGTCTGCATTGTTTTAGCAGCCAATTTATAAAAAGGAATTTTGCAAATCAAGAAACAGAGCAAGCGTGCATTTAAAATTAGTGTGCTATTTTTTTTAATTGTTGGTCTATGTACATATGTATGTCAGATGGACGTCTTTGGCTGTTGCATTGTGTCTCATTGTTTCAATATCTCACATATTTTTTTTTTTATTATAGGCTATAGATAATATCCTGTTGCAAAAAATGGCAGAATTAAAACATATGGCATCATATATTAAATGACTCGATGGAACTCAATGAAAGAGCGTGTTTTGAAAGTGTTGTCTCTGCTTTTCCTTCAGATTACTATATATATATATATATATATATATATATATATATATATATATATATATATATATATATAGTGTGTGTGTGTGTGTGTGTGTGTGTGTGTGTGTGTGTGTGTATATATATATATATATATATATATATATATATATATATATATATATATATATATATGTATATATATATTATTTTTCTTTTTTTTATTATTATTTTTTTAACATGCACTTCTATTTTTTGTTGCAGCATATATGTGAACAAAATTCAGTGTACCGCCTGATAATAGTCAAACAATTATTGCACCAGGCATATAGTGCTGAGATTTGTGAACAAGACTAATTTATATAGATAGAAGGCTTGTTTTTTTTTTTTTTTTAATGGCAAAGACTTCATTTAATTATGTATGGTGCGGCACTATGCCAGTGCAGCTAGGTGGTTCGTGAATATGATGCAGGGCTTTGTGTTGAAATATGACATGCTAAATTGGCACAACTGTTTAGTAAATTCGCCCCAATGTGTTTAGAAATGTATTTTTCTCCCTGAGATGTCATTAGCACTCAAAATATACATAGTAAATTAATTTACAGTAGTTGTTAATCACACTAAAAAAAAATAAAAAAATAAAAAAATAAAATAAAACTTGTGACTTTTACTGTGGTGTCTACACCACACATTTATCCAGATGCTGCCTACTTTGCATATTGTAAATGTTTTAATGGGTCATGTCACAATGAATTTTTATGTGTGTGTGTGTGTGTGTGTGTGTGTGTGTGTGTGTGTGTGTGTGTGTGTGTTATTTGATGTGGCTAGTGTCATTCTGATTAATGGTGATGTCAGATGGAACTGTTTTGATGTTAAAATAATTGTTCTTTTCCCAGCTTAATACCAGAGGTGGGTAGAGTACCCAAAATCGTTACTCAAGTAAAAGTACAATTACTTAAAAAAATTATTACTCAAGTAGAAGTCAAAGTAGTAATTTAAAAAACAAAAACAAAAAACAACTCAAGTAAGAGTAAGAAAGTATCCAAATAAAAGAATACTCAAGTAGCGAGTAACTAGTTACTTCCACATAAAACATAATGGACGATTACGCCCCAATATTCCATAACATAATACATATTTAACATTTATTACAGAATAATAATAATTATACTACTACTACTACTAATAATCATTATTATTATTATTATTATTAATGGAAATTGTCAACATACACCCTCATGTTGTTTCAAATCATATGACTTTCTTTAATGCAACACAATTAAATAGATGTCAGACAGAATGTTATCTTTATAGTCACCCTTTACTGTCACTGCATGTTTTTTTTTTTTTCTCCATATTTTAAAAGGGAATGGTGACTGAGACTGTCAGTCTCTAACATTATGTCTAATATCTTTTTTGGTTTCCACAAAATACACAAAGTCACACAGGTTTGGAACAACATGAGGGCGGGAAATTATGACAGAACATTTATGGTTGAACTATCACTTTAAGGATGCTTGTCAGATTTGGACGAATCTGTCAATTAGAAGAGAATTTTGGAAACCAGTTTCTAGTAATTATTATGGTGAAAAACATGAACAATGTCCCACAGGCCAGATTATATGTAATGCTGAATAAAACAGAACAAGATCATGCTTTATTAACGCCTACTGTCACTATTTCAAAAGTCCTGTCGCTTTTTAAAGTCCTGTATGGATTCTTAGACCAGTGTAGTTACAGTATTTTCAGTGTTGAAAGAATTTAGATCATTAGTTCTGTACACTAAGGGTAAACTGCAACTTATCTATGTGTTTGAAAGCGTATTAGGCTTATTTAAGTTCAGAGCTTGTTTTCTGTTGTCCATGAGAAAAAACACATCGCATCTGTCAAACGCAGAAATGCTGTGCAGGTGCAGACATACACTTAACACAGATGTTTACATGGATTTAGGAACTGATATTTTCCAACACTGATATAAAAATGTACACTTATAAACTGAGTTCAGAAGAGCCCGTAGTTACAGAATCATCCTGAAAATGACAATGACACAGACAAACTTACCGCGCTGCTATTTTAATCTTGAAATATCTGCTTGTCTTGGTGTAAAATGTAGGCACTGCATGATGAAACTAATCTTTTCCATGGTGTTGAGTGAAGAAAGTGTTTATTTGGCACGCTTGCTGCTGCTACAGTGGTGGACTCGACTCCAATGACAGAGCGCAGCTGTAAAGTTTCGCTGTTGTAAAAGTCCCTTTCAAAAATCTCTCAATAAATTACGCATTTATTAACACTCATTAAATTAAAACCAGTAACGTAACGACAGGAACGTCGCCCATTGTAACTAAGTACATTTTTTAATTCAAAATTTAATTGAGTAAGAGTAAAAAGTACCAACCTTTAAATATACTCATAAAAGTAATTTATGTTACTCAAGTAAATGTAACAGAGTAAATGTAGCGCGTTAATGCCCATCTCTGCTTAATACACAGACAACACTGTAAAAAGCATTACACAAAGTGTAACACTGTGATTCTGTAGCACAATCAAATCATTTAGTTTGTTTTAGCATACTGACCACCCAGACTAAGTGAAATTTGACTCAACCAATGGCATGAGTTAGGATGGGACTACCTCTTGGAAAACAGTCTTTATTTTTTTGCAATTGCATTTGGCAATTCTATTGGTGCAAAAAAAAAATAATAATAATAAAAAAAAAAAATAAACAAATAACACCATTTGGAGTGGTGGCGGTGTAGTGGACTAAAGCACTGAACTGGTAAGCAGAAGGTTGTTGGTTCAATCCCCACAGCCACCACCATTGTTTCCTTGAGCAAGGCACTTAACTCCAGGTTGGTCCAGGGGGATTTTCCCTGTAATCAGGGCACTGTAAGTCGCTTTGGATAAAAGCATCAGCCAAATGCATAAATGTAAATTTAAGGTACAAAGTTGTCACGGGCATGGTACACTTGTTTTGGATGCATATTTGTACCCTTAAGGAGACACAAAGGTATGCATTTTTGTTTCCAGAGGAATATGTACCTATAAATGTGTACTTGTAAAAAAGGGAAGGCAGCTCTTCTGAAAATCCTAAACCAGTACACTTGAAATCAACGTAATAAATTTATGTTAATGTGATGTGATCACATTGTTATGAAATTTTCAAATGGATTCAGACTATTAACAGATGGTGTTCAGTCAACATGATTTTTTACTGCTTGTTCAATTAATTCAATTAAAATGCTCAATGTTTAGATTTTGGTATAAACTTAATTTCATTTTGTACAATCCCTCTATGTTCACTTATTCCAATTGTTTTGGGACTATGTGAATAATATTTGTTGCTTCAATGCATTGCTGAAACCAAGCAAGGGATTTCCAGTTCCCAGCATGCTTTACATGGAACTGGATTGGGAGACACCAGATTCGTTATTTCAATGTATTTCTATGCAAAATGAAACAAGTAGGAGACTGGTTAGTGTTTAATGTTCTGTTTTCCACAATAGTAACTGCAGGAGATGACTACTACACTTTGATATGATTATTTCAAGTGCCAGTGAATTTCACCCCCTTTTCTAAAGATACATGCTATCTTTTGATGACCTTTAGATGCGAGAGATTCTAGATTTGTATTTGTTTATTTATTTATTTTTTTGTAGATACTGATGAATGGTGAGCTGCCACAGAGCAGATTCGGATATAGTGCGGCATTGCTAGAGGAAAAGGTTGAGCAGAGGGGGTAATGCTAGACATCTTGGGTCTACGGGACAATGTGACAGCTTTAAAATACACATTGTATAACCCATGATGACTGGCTAGGTTGTCAAGTTTCAACACCAGTCGAAGTTGTTTTGCTCACATGCCAAATGCATTTACATGTACATGTATGCATTTGGTAGACGCTTTTATCGAAAGCGACTTACAGTATAGTCCACTTATTACAGGGACAATCCACTCGAAGCAACTTTGGAGTTAAGTGACTTGCTCAAGGACACAATGTTGGTGGCTGCTGGGATTTAACCGGCAACCTTCTGCTTACCAGTTCTGTGTTTTAGCCCACTACGCCACACCACCCCAAAAAATTGTCCGATGTTATCAATTAAAAAAAGTTTAAATCTCCTTCAGCTGGGGGTCCTGCGTAGCTCAGCAAGTAAAGACGCTGACTACCACATGTGGAGTCGCAAGTTCTAATCCAGGGCGTGCTGAGTGACTCCTGTCAGGCTTCCTAAGCAACCAATTGGCCCAGGTATAGTCACGTTGGGTTAACCTCTTCCTGGTCACTATAATGTGGTTCTCGCTCTCGGTGGGGTGCATGGTGAGTTATGCATGGATGCCACAGAGAGTAGCATGAAGCCTCCACACGCGCTAGCTCTCTGTGGTAACGCGCTCAACAAGCCACGTGATAAAATGCGTGGATTGACTCTCTCAGACGCAGAGGCAACTGAGATTCATCCTCCGCCACCCGGATTGAGGCGAGTCACTACGCCACCACGAGGACTTAGAGTGCATTGGAAATTGGGCATTCCAAATTGGGGAGAAAAAAAAAAGCTCTTCAGCTTATCCTTTCAGTTTAGTTTTCAGACATGAAATTAAAACGTATAGAAAACTTTGTTAGTTCTATTTATTAATTCCGTACATGTGCATGTGACGGCCCTCTCTGCCTGTTTTCATTCTTGTTTAATTTTGTGTTTCTGGTGTTCACATGAAAGGCGTGATAATCAGATGCTGATGTTTAGCTTTCATTTAAGAAATGAATTTTATTTAAACTTTTATACACAGACTCTTTAATTCAAATAAAATTATACATAAAAAATAATAACAATACAATTAAAAATATATATTTATTTATTTATTCCCAAAATGTAACACACTCAGAAGAACAATTGTGTATGAAACGTGCTCTGTGAAATCATAATATGTAAATAAATAATAATAAAAAATAAAAAAATAATAATAATAATAAAAAAAAGTTTAATGTTAAATGACGTAAATTTTAGGGCTGTGCAATACAATCAGATACTGACATTTCACAATTCCTTTTCTCACAATATTGCATCAATACTTTTGATACTTGTATCGAAAATTGTTACATTTTTATTTATGTATGTGGTCATTTATATAGTTTATGACATTTCAATTAATGAAGAAGCAGATTGCCTAAAATAAGCACAAACTGTAAAACCTGAAGAAAACCGTGTGAGACCACTGTTTCAGTCGCGATGGAATTATTATTATATAGTGATGCATCACATTCGCAAAATATGCATCACGTGTATTGTATGAGACAGTTGCTGATAACCCTTGTAAATTTATCATATACATCTAAAATTATGTTTCTTCGCTCTTCGTGTCACAGTTGCATGAATGAGTGCTATCCATTTTAAGTGACTGATGCGTTTAAACCAACCAATGATGAATCTATTTGGCTACTTTAGCAAAGCTGCCACATCCTCCCTCTGAGAGGTCTTTCCATTAATATAAGTGGGTGATATCTGAGATACTCACCACACGCTCGGCCTTCATTAAGCTAAAACTATGATAATCAATGACCTAAAAATGAAATACATAAATAAATATGCAAAATAACTCCTGTCTCATGACCCTTTTGGCAGAGATTGAAGCTTATATATGTGCGTGCATGTTTTTTGTGTGTCTCATTAGTCTTTGATCTTTTGGAACAGATAAGCACTCAAATATTTCTGCTACAAGGACCATTGGGCACTAGAATGATGCAGAATCTGATGCCTTTTTTATTTGTCTCTCGCCCAAACAACCCCATCTCCCCTGTTTTCTATCTCATTAAGTTCCAGAGCTAAAGAGGCCGCAACACTTCTCCATCTGAGGCCTTGCTGCGTCCGTACAGTTGGCTCTCAAGTGCCTCAGTAGCTATGAGTGATACATCATAGCAGCGAGACTTTGATACTGTAATAATTCATCTCTCTCCAGCCTGCTACTGCTGCGTAACAAACACAACACAGTAATGATAATTCATGAGTAAAATTCTCTGCTCAGATTGGTGGCTATATAAAAAAGACCACAAAACTCTGTTTTATAAATGGAAAACTCTCTTTTTTGCCTTTATTCATGACAAATGTCTGCTTTAATGAATTTGGCAAGGGATTCATGAAATATGGAAAGGGAAAGTCATATTTTTCATGCTGGAAATAATGAGCAACATGGGGAATAATGTGTTGCACTTTGCTGTAATGTTGTACGACGTCATTAATTTTGACATTCAAAATCATTACGCTTTGCATCTTACGACAAACCGTGAAGGAAGACACCTATAATGTATAGGTTACTGACAATAATAATACACTATTTTGTCCAACCTCAGTTTAAACTGGTTAGAAAGTGTATAATTTTATAATAGCTGTAAAAGTACAATCATCGATAAAGGAATCGTTCACCCAAAACTAACAGAATAGCATTGAAGTGATATATTCTCATATATTCAGTAACTCCATCAAAATATCTTTGTTTGTGTTCTGCAGAAGAAAGAAAGCAAGTCATAGAAGTCTAAGATGGCATACTGGTGAGTAAATGATGAGAGAATTATAATTTTTAGGCAAACTATTTATTTAAAGAGTGGCAGATGGTTTCCAGACATCCGCTGTTTCAGGCAATATGGATGGCATTTTTGTGCATGTATATTTCACGTCATTACCGTATGTTTCATTAACAACATTAACTGTAATGTTAATATATCAACCACCTTGAACTACCTAAATCTGCTTTTTATGTTCAAATATAATGATAAACACCATTATGACACAGGTGGTAAAACATTTTATCAAAGCTTGCCCTTCCATGAACAAATGCTTCATACTGTAAATGTATAAAATGGTGCACTGTACACAGTGTTAACCACACAAGGAAAAAACATCAGGATATCAGATATGACATTAAAAGTGGAATAAACATAAACATTAACTAAACAACATCAAATATAACATACAGTAAAACACCTTGTGTATAACTGATAATATATATATATATATATACATAGGCCTATATGGCAAATTAACTTACACTGTAAATAAAATTGTTAAAATGTAAAAAAGAAAAGAAAAAAGAATCGTAAAAAATATTTTAAAATGTATTGTCAATCACCGTAATAACTGCAAAAGGCCACATGATGACTTAAAGTTCATCAAGAGTGTTTATCAGGGTAAAACATTAGAATAATGCAATAAACATTAACTAACTACATAACATATAACACAGAACACTCCAATGTACATAACTGACATTAAAAATAAAAATAAACAAAACTATTCACATAAAATATAATGACGTGATGGGTCACACAGGGACTTCAAGGAATGCCCGTTTATTGTTTTCACCATAATTTTAACAATAGTTTACTGTAAAAAGTACATGTATTCTCTTGTTAAACATAATATACATTTTTAACATTAATTATACAGTAAAATCATACTTTTTAAATCTAAAAAACAATATATTACCATAAAATGACATGTATTGTCTTGTTAAATATATTATCCTTTTTTACAGTGTATGTTAACTTTGTGTGACCCCTGTGTACACATGCGTGGACATCATATTTTGGCTTCGCTGTATGCAATGCATAATTTAAATTCATTTAAACTGACTGATCTCAGTTCAGGATACTGTGCTGTCAGTAAAAGGTTAAACTTTCGACAGACATCATGTGACCAAACAGCATGACAACATGACGCCAATCAGAGCAGAGTTTGTCTTTGGAAGAAAAGGCAACAAAACTACATCTAGTGAGAAACCTAATTACGTTTTTACATTGAAAACTATTTGAGTCAAAAGATTAGAGCCTCTAGTTTCATCCGATATGCCATTTTAAAAATTTGACCGATTTATTGCAAAACGTCACACTTGTAAACGCTCTAATGTACTCTAATGAGTACTTAAGCTAATTTTTTTCTTTAGAAATCCTATACCCTAGTTCCTGTGTATTATCACATTGAGAATCAATGGGTTCATCCAAAAGCTGAAAAATGTTGCTTTCAGAGGTTTTATATGGAGTTAGGATGGAAATCAGGTGCATTTTGAACTGTTCTGAGACCAGTACAGACAGACATCACACTGGAGGTTAAGTCATTCACTAAATAGGGAGTATCCTATAGCTTTCCTATAAAGCCAAGAGCATTCAATCCAAACTTTCTATCAAAAGTTCAGTTTCAGGCTGCAGATGATGTTTGGACAACTCAACATGTTCGGCAGACATGGGACAATGGTAATCAGTACATAGATTGAGGATTTATAATGTATAATTTTATTTTAACATGGTTGGCTGTGATTGGATGATATATATATATATATATATAGAGATGAGAGAGAGAGAGAGAGAGAGAGAGAGAGAGCATGCACGATTGCGAGTGTGATTTTGCTTATATACAACAGTTCATTTAAGTCAAGTAAAATTTTTAAAACTGAGTATGGTCATAAAAAAAGGCATTTGTGCATGGAACTACTTTATTACGCGACGGATCAGAATCTGCCGCTGCTGGTTCAAACCAAATGATGCATCCAATCCTCTCAAAAATGTCACTTTAGAACTAGCATCACAGCTTGGCCTGTTTCTAACAAGTTATTGGATAAACAAGGATGGAGAGAGAGAGAGAGAGAGAGAGAGAGAGAGAGAGAGAGAGAGAGAGATGTAGCGTGTGCGATCACCTGTTGCCACTCCCAAGCAGAGATGCTATAGTGTGTTAGTCAGCTTTCTGAAGATAATGTAATTTTGGTCAAATGCATCCTATTTTCTCTGTGGAAAAATAGCTGTCCAAGCGAGGGTATTACTCCCTAATTCGTGGTAGCTGGTGCGCAACAGTCTTTCACTATAGAAACAGCAATGTCCTCTGCCATTTTAAACAGTAATTCCTCTCCAATGTGGAAACTCCAGTAAGAGGTAAGCACCTTAAGTTCTGTAATTAATCAGTCTGTTGTGTTTCTCAGCTGTTATGAGCCTTAATGCTGAAGTTGTTTTTTTAAAGAGGTTTAAAGCTATTTTCTAGCTTTAGTAGTGTAGTAGTAATACAAGCAATCATGGAGCACTGTTGTATGTAAACACTGGCTGATGCGGATTCACTTCACGTCACCTAACTGGCTCATATTACACACAAAAATGATCTTTTGCCACCACCTGCTGGCTAACATATGTAATGTAAAAAAATACATGTAAGAGACACAAATACAGTAGCTCTTAACACATACGCTCTGCTCTTACACTTCAGTTTAGAATAGCACAAACACAAGCGGAGTGATACACACAGTGAAGCATCCGAGTGCTGATGGTGTGAGACCATCAGTGCTCATGGAATGTCTCTCGTCCAGTCAGATTCAAGGACCGGAACTAACTGTTGTATGTATATATATATATATATATATATATATATATATATATATATATATATATTTGTACATGTTAATTAAGTACTACATATCAAAAAGTGAAATGGAAACTGCACACAGCAGTCAGGCTCAGGTCTCAGGATGTTAAGGTTAACTCATTCAATTTTTTTTGTTGTTTCTTTTGTTTTTACTGTAGCATTTTTACATTATGTTTCAATTAAAATTAAAAAAAAAACTTGTTTAGCGTGCAATCAAAGTTATGCCCATACTAGCTTTTCCACTCTCTCTCTCTTTTTCCTCTCCTTCTTTTTCTCTCATACCCATGAGAACAATGCTGTAGGCCAGGCCTTCTAAACGTTGTTTCCAAAGTGAGTTTCTCTGAAGGCAAATGTTGGAAATGGGTCAGCTTTACAAAAACAGCCATTTTGTGTTAATGCACCATGAATATTTGATGATGGTTAACTTCTCTTTAGGGAAAGGCAGATGTCAATACAAATGGCCATTCAGACTATGGAAAAACATGCAAGAAGGCAGGCGATCCAAGCAGAGACTTTGGGTAATAACTGGTTCTATTAGCTCTGACTAGATGGTAAACTACAACTAGACGTTTGAACTGAACAAATTGCAGAAAAAAAAAAAAAAACATCTAACCAAAATGTTTGAGCAATACCAATACTGCCTTGCAAGCAGTGATTGTATACTATACACAAAACCATACTGCACTACACTATAATGTGTAAAAGCATCATTAATTATTAATTTTGGCACACATATATCTGTTTAAATCAATGCTGCTATAAAATATCCCTGAGCTCTGATTGTAGCAAAACACAATTTTGGACACACAAGAATAATGAACTGTCAGGATTAATTGACGGATAAAGGAATTTTGAGTGTGATAGTAAAAAGCCAATCACCTTTAGTTGATTAATGTCATTCATTAGATGTGGGTCTTGATTACTCAAGAGAGCCCAGGTCGTCTCCATCATGTGCAAATCAATGCATGGAGCACATAATGACGTAGTAAAAGTGTGTTCTCTCTCTCTCTCGAAATACAAATGAAGCTTTATTGCCATGATAAACTAGCTTTTACATTGCAAAAGCATTAATATACATATCACATATGTACAAAGTCTCTCTCTGCAGCCATAATTTCTGTACCTTCCCTTTAAGCAGGAATATGCAGAGATGAAATATCCCTATTGGCGTTTTATAACAGCATATGGATTGATAGATAAATTATGTAATTGTTCTGCATGGACGTGTTTCGGTTTCTCCCTGCTTTCGTGGGTTTTCTCCAGGTAATTTGTCACACGGCGGTGTGTTTGTGTTTTGAGTGAGCTCTAATATGGTTTGGAACAGGAGGAATGTATTTAGGTCCAACACCATCGACTTTTCTCGCAAGACAATGGAAAGAATGAGAGACAGAGAATGCTGAATAAATAGCTAGAGGGGTAAATATGCTTGTCTGTTGGTAAATATGTTATATTTACAATATATATGCAGTCAATAATTCATAAATGACAGCTTGGATTATAAGTGGCGTTAAAATGCCCTTAAAGCTTTTCTGTGCCCTTTAGCAGTTGCAAATGACTTTTTTGTAAATAAAGTTTTCTATTTATTTACTAACAGTGTGTCTGCGCAATTTTTCGATGTCTTGACTTTAGGTGGCCAAGGCACAACCAAAAACACACAGTTTCCCTTAAATGGATAGTTTCCCCAAAAAATAAAGGTATATTTATAAAGAGCATCGTTGCTTCTCTTTTCCATAAATGGATTGAATTAGAAAAAGGACAGGGGCTATCAAGCTACAAAATAATAAAAAAGTAATATATTTGAGCAATATCACATGAGTAAGAGTGCTGTTGGTCTGAACAGGTATAGGTATATTTTACAGGTATATTTGTTTTATACAACAGTTAAACAAACAAGTAAATAATACTGATTAACTTATGTTTCAGACAAAAACTGGTCTGTCCGTTCAAGCATTTATTTTCTGCACACGAAGAAGTTCCAAAAGAAGCCAAAGAATCAAACACAACTTGTTCCCTAAAGTGCTCTTAAATTAGTGGTGCTACATTTGTTTACAAATCAGTGTTTTTTGAATGAATCGTTAACATTCACTTCTAATCAGAGGTGCAACAACTATATACATAATGTATGCAATGCATATGGGCACCACACAAAAGGGGCACCAACATAGCTGCCCTCCCGATGGCAAAAACATTCAAGGGGGAACCCACCCAAACCTTTGTAAGAGGTATTAGGGAGGCCAGCAGGGGGTGCTCACCCTACAGTCTGTGTTACGCCCCAGTATAGTGATGGGGACACTATACTGGTAAAAGGCACCGTCCTTCGGATGAGACGTTAAACCAAGGCCCTGACTCTCTGTGGTCATTAATAATCCCAGGGCACTTCTCGTAAAAAGAGTAGGGGCCCTTATCAATCATGGCCTCCTAATAATCCTCATCCATGAATTGGCTATATCACTCTACTCTCTCCTCTCCCACCAATAGCTGGTGTGTGGTGAGCATACTGGTGCACTATGGCTGCCGTTACATCATCCAGGTGGATGCTGCACACTGGTGGTGGTTGAGGAGAGTGTCCTTTTCACTGTGTAAAGTGCTTGTAGTGTAGTGTCAGAAAAGCGCTATATAAATGTAACGTTCATTCATTCATTCATTCAAACCATCCCCAAAGCCTTCACGGCTTTGTTGTCATTCCCTTCAAAACATAAGATGGTGCTACTGTAAATAAGGTCCATAGTTACACTTTAAACCATGGTTAACCATTTTGCTTTGTCATCTTTTACTTATTCCTCACTCCTGTAAAGCCAGTTTCAGAAGTAGGAGAAAAAAAACGTAACAGGGGTTGAAAATGGAGCGTCTCTCTCTCTCCCTTGTGGGGCTACTGTTCGTCGTGTTAGGTTGGACAGCAGCTGTGGGGAAATGATAGCATGGTTAGTCATGCAATAATCTGGGCCAGGCTGAACCAGAAAAAAAGGAGCTGCAACAGTGGGGTTTGTGTCATACCTCAAGTATCATCAAGAACTGCTGTTCTCAGGCCTGTGGGTAAAACAGGGCAAGTGGGGGAGCCACAGGACATTTAAGATGTGTCCTTAGCTGACATGCGGGCTGTTCTGCTAACTGATGGGGAAATAGAGAATGTAGTTAAATCATGATTACTGACTTTATGGTAGGCCTACTGTTAATTTATTGCACTTTTATTAGTCAAATGTTGCAATGTCAATACAATGTAACTAAGTACGCAATTTCTAAAAACTAAACATGCACTATAATTGATAACTGATAATTTTGTGGAGTTGCTTCTCAGTGCTTGGTAGTAATGGACTACGTGTAATCTAGATTACATAATCATATTTCAAAAATGAAGTACTTATAATTAGGTAAGATAACAAATTTAAATGTGTATAATCAGATTACAGTTACATTTTATGGATTACATGATTACATATCAATTACATAACCTATCAATCTTGACTTTCAAAGAACTCAGGGGCTGACAAATAGCAAATTGTAATCCAGACTGCATGTTTGATTTTATGTTTAGTAATGTTTAATGAAAGGGTGTAACTTGGTACTTACACTTAAAATTAGTAATCAGTACACTTAAAAAAAGTAATCCAAAAGTAATAATATTAGGTAATCACAGCAGTGCTGATTTAGGGCCATATAGCATGATTGCGAGTGTGATATTGCTTATATACAACAGTTCAATGAGTAAATTTTAAAAAATTTGGAAAAACTGAGTACGGTCATAAAAACGCATTTGTGCATGGAACTACTTTCTTACACGATGGATCAGAATCTTAAAATTCTAAAATGTCACTTCAGAAATAGTATCACGGCTTGTGCTGTTTCTAACAAGTTATTGGATTAACAAGGATGGATGTGTGTGTGTGTGTGTGTGTGTGTGTGAGAGAGAGAGAGAGAGAGAGAGAGAGAGAGAGAGAGACAGAGAGAGAGAGACGGAGCGTGTGTGATCACTTATTGCAACACCCAAGCAGAGATGCTGTCAGCTTTCTGAGGATCAGCTTTCTCAGTTTAAAAATAGCCATCCGGGGGGGGGGTATTTCTCCCTATTTTGCGGTAGCCGGTGCGCAAGAGTCTTTCACTATAGAAACTGCAATGTCCTCCGCCATTTTAAAAAGCACGTCCTCTCCAATGTGGAAACTCCAGTAAGAGGTAAGCGCCTCTCAGTAAGAGTTTGTGTAATTAATCAGTCTGTTGTGTCTCTCAGCTGTGATGAGCCTTAATGCTGAAGTTGTTCGTTTAAAGCCGTTTAAAGCTATTGCCTAGCTTTAGTAGTGTAGTAGTAATACGAGCGATCACGTAGAGCTGTTATATGTAAACACTGACTGACGCCGATTCACTTCATGTCACCTAACTGGCTCATATTACACACAAAATTTATCTTTTGCCACCACCTGCTGGCTAACATATGTAATGTAAAAAGACAGTAGCTCTTAACACATCTGCACTGCTCTTACACTTCAGTTTAGAACGGCACGAACACAAGCGGAGTGATACACACAGTGAAGCATCCGAGTGCTGATGGTGTGAGACCATCAGTGCTCATGGAACGTCTCTCGTCCAGTCAGATTCAAGGACCAGAACTAACTGTTATATATATATATATATATTTGAACATAATGCTAAATTTCTGTCTTATGTCATGTTTGTTTTTCAGTTAACCCGACCAATCAAATCAGTTACTATATCTCAAGTACAGTTGTGAGTATAGTTTAAAATTCTGTTATTGAAAACTGCATACATTGCTAATGAAACAGAAAGAACTATGACACTCCAACCTTATCTGGACAATTTTATCTGAAGGCTCAATTTACCTTTAAGGCCATTGTTTGCTGAGTTTGGCCATCAGAATGAAAACAGGCTTGTTAAATTCATTGTTCTTCTCAGATAGTGCTATTTATCTTTTTTCATTTTCTTTAGAGTCTTTTTATTCTAATGGTTTGCTTTAATGTATTCTTGCCATGGAGAGCGTCACGACTGTTAAACTGAAAATAAAGTCACCCTCGATGGAGTTTTCTATTTCAAAACAAACATTTGTTCAATTAATCATAGCCTCAGCTGAATAAAAAATCCTCCAGATCATTCCCTCACCATTCAGAACGTGAAAATACAAAGCCCATGATTTGACCATATCCATATCTTTGTTTTCACAGTCACATCTTTTCTTTTTATGATTGTGTTTTTTGTTTATTGTTGAGAACACAATCACATCTCTCTCTCTCTCTCTCTCTCTCTCTCTCTCTCTCTCTCTCTTTGAATATATAATTGAAATACTCTGAGATGGTACTTTGTATATTAGACACGGTTGTTTATGTTTCTTAGATGCACCTGAGCTGTGGCTCCGGAGTGTGGTTTTGTCAGATTAAATAAATTTTACAAAACTGCGTAACAGATGATGATGCCCCTGGAGTATCTCATGTGTATATGAAAGGGAAATAAAACAATCAAACCCACCTTTGCAAACTGACCCCTAGCACTCCCAAATCAAAGCCCCTGGCCTGGAGGCACTATACTTTTTACATCAAAGGTTTTGAATGAAGAATCTTTCCCCGAAGGCTTGAAACCTTTAAATTAGAACGATCATGCAATATTGATGGCAATTTATTTAATACAGTCACTCTATCATTCTGTAACTTTGAAGTACAGTCAGAGACACTTTAGACAATGAATGAGCTCAGACAACGGAGGCTTTTTTTTTGTTAATGGCCAAATGTGAAAGCATCTCACCTCTACAATGGCTTATGCCACTCTGATTGCTTTTTGTGGTCTTTAGTGACTGCCACAGAGCAAAATGAGGGTCAGGGGAGAAATAGACCTATTAATATTTTACGATGAAAGAGCTACATCCCGGTCTATTTCAGCCAGTGGCCACGAGTAGCCTACTTCCCTTTGCTCTGCACCCATTTATCAATTAGCGAACCCTTTTATTCCAGGGGTATAACATTATACCTAAAAGGAGCATATCTCATCTGGACAAACTTTTTTTATTTATTTTTTTTAGGTCCATTTCTACCAATGGCTGTAGCTAAAAAGAAGCCATAATGTTAAGTATAGTCACATTTTGAAATGGAAAAATGTGGAATTACTCTCAATTATACCAAATGATGCAATGTTTGGTTGCAGTGTCCTTGTTACAGTGTAATTACACAATTTATAACTCATTTACAACATGTACTAACTATAGGTTTAGGGTTAGGGTAAGGGTTTGGTTTAGGGTTAGTTGCTTGTAATTATGCATCATTGACTGTTATTACTATAGTCAATATATGTAATATGTGTAACAAGAACACTGTAAAATAAAGTGTTGCCGAATGTTTTATGAACATTCAAATGAGTAAGAGTTCATATAGCTGGTATCCTGTATTCTTTACATGAATTCTGTCAGAGCATGTGTTGTTTTAAAACTGCAAAGAAAATCATAAAATGTATTTGATAAAATGGATAGTTTAAATTGTGACTGGATGAGCTACATTCAAAGTCATTTTAAAATGTTGATTAATGCACACCCATTACATTTTATATGAATGCAGAAATCCCAGCATTGTTTTGTTACCGTAAACCATCAGCAGTTAGGCTAATAAACTTTGTTACTTAGCAGAAGAATTGTTAATTATTCATACATGTAAATATTTATTGAACTTTGGCGTTTTTTTATTATGTTGTTTTTGCTGCCGTTTTCAAACCGGTCTCATGACAATTCTGATAATAGTATGAGATGGTGAAATTGTAAGAAATTGTATGAGTTGGCTTGTACAAAAATGAAAGAATTTTACTTCCATAGAGAATAAATAAACAAATGAATGGTGTTGTTATGATTTTTTCTATGTTTAAACACAAACCTAAATATAATCATAAAGTCTAAGCCTTTACCCAAACCCTAAACCTAAATAGGAAAATCACTGTTGTTCATACTCAATTTACTAAGGTTTTATTCAATACATTTTCTTATGTTGGCCCACTGTAATTTATTTAAGTAATTATTAGTACAATATATGAAAAGTGAGCATGTGAGACAATGAAATTGTTTCACTGTCAATTGAAAGTCCATCCTCAGGCTAAGCAAAGGTGCCATTCTTCCCCACAATGCTAACCTCCAAAACTCAGCATGAAAGATTCTCTTTTTAAATAGCAATATAACAGAACATTAAACATTTACAAATCTTCTCAGATTCTCAACTTGCTGAAAAAATACATAAAATAACACTTAATTTCAACACTTGTTCTCCCTATCCAGACCCATGAAAAGCATGCTTGAAAATGGAAATCCCCTTCCCAGTTTCATCAGTTTCGTCAGTGTCATTAACACCACAAAATATATTCATGTAGTCCCAACTTAAATGGATTATATAAACTTCAATTTTACACATTTAAATGGATAGAATGCAATGAAATCAAGTTGTGCCAAAATGTTCTAGAATTGTGTTACTTTAGTTCATTGTAATTAAGTAAACTGAACAAGAAGCAAAAAGGTAACACTTTATTTTAATGGTCCCCCCACAGATATTCAACTGACTATAAGTGACTTATCAACTGACTTGCTATAGCTAGTAAACAGTGTTTCAACAAATATTCAGTAGACTTTCAGTAGCCTGTATATAGATCTTTATTAATGACCTTCTTACATTTCTTTGCTTACCTGCTCATTTTCTTATTTCACCTTTAGTTACCCAAATGTTTTCTGGAAATGCTCTACTGACTGTTTGTTGCATATGAATTTCCTATCGGTACAGAGTCACTTTACTTTAAGGTAGTATCAGCTGTTCATCTATAGTTACCTAGGGACCATCAAAATAAAGTGAACATCTAAGGAATACGGTTAACTGACTGCTACATGTTTCCTTTTTTGAAACAGACTATCAACAGATGGTAAATACCAATACTGATAATAACACACAGAAATAGCAGCACCACATTGCAACCAGCACATAGACTGAATGTAAAAGAAATATAAATGTACAGAATGTTTTGTCCAACAATTTTAATGAACTGATGTTCTCAATAATAATGTAAGTAGATCATTAATAAAGATCTATATACAGGCTACTGAAAGTCTAATGAATGTTTGCTGAAACACTGTTTACTAGCTATAGCAAGTCAGTTGATATGTCACTTGAATATCTGAAGGGGGACCATCCAAATTAAGTGCTACGAAAACCCTTCGTGCTGTCTCTGAAAATATGATACCAGTGATGTCAAACAGAGGCAGATATGTCCATGTATGGCATTTAAAGTCACTTGTAAAGTCACACACTCTGCAAGGACACATTTAAAGCGCTTACCATGGAAGCATCATGCTAATCTGTCGTCATGCCAAATTAAAAAAAAAAAAAAAACAATTTTAATAAGACAATGCTTGAAAGATATTTAAAGTCACCTTTCTGAAAAGGACACATCTGTGTGCACATGACAAATCTGTGGCTGAAGAGTCATAGCAAGAAATGGATAAAAATATGTTAAGCTCAAGTAGAAAACTGACAGGTAATATAACCCAGACTCAGATAAGAAAAATGAAGAGAGCGAAATTAATTAAAACAGCAGTCTTAGTGACCCAAAATGAAATGTAGGTAATACACTCATTCAAACACTGGTTAGTCCAATCTGGTTAGTGTGCTATACAAAACAACTAATTTGAGTATTTTAAAAGAGAGAAAATAAATATTGTGAAAGAAACATACTATTTATTTTATTTAAAGAGAGCCAAAGAGAAAGATTGCCGGACCAAAAATTGCATCACTTATTTTAAGGGAAAAATGTTGCTCTCAGGTGTTTTGGGTTTTCATGGCTTCCATTTCATTGAAGCCTGAAATTCAATTTCATTTCAAATTCAACACGGGAAATATTTGGTTGGACACACCAAGCATTTAACAATCAGTATTGTCAGAGGAGATGTTTCAGTTTGTGAGAGTGTTTGTGTGTGTGTGTGTGTGTGTGTGTGTGTGTGTGTGTGGCTGCAGAGCATGACTGCATCTTTCTAAGAAAGCATGAAATTATTCAATCAGTAAAATGCTTTAAAATCTTCTGCCTGGTTTCTGTAAATGATATCAGAGCAATCTTTTGCTGACATTATATGTAATGCACGTTAACTTCAATCAATGTTCACTCTTGCAAAGTCTGATGATAACATTATTGCACAAATGTTTTCAACCAATGGCGTCCTTGTAGGGTCAAAGCTGAGTAGAAATTGAAAGAAAGAAACAATGCGGTATGAAACTGCATGAAACTTGCTATGTCCATTTTTAGACGACTGATATTCTGCATACTGTTAGCAAAGAATCACTATTACTATTATTGATAATGATAGATCAAGGCTAATTGTCACAACTACATTGAATATTTCTCAGGGTCAATTTCTGTATAAACACACACCTTAAAGTCTTGGCTACTAAAAAGTTATTGAACATGTTCAATAGTGGGGCATCTTGTAACTGTACGGGGTAAGTTGTCACAATGGGAACAATGGGAATTGTAGGTATTCCAGCAAAAATGAAATGCTTAAGCAACTAAGAAATGCAAAACCATTCATAATACTGCATATGTGAAAGGTAACATGCAAAAATATTAAACCCATTTGTTGGCCATGGGTGACAATGTGTCCCATCCTAGCATTTGTCCTGATTACAATCTACCTTTATTATAATAGGTGAGCCTTGCCTGAATGTATGTTATCAAAAATCCAATAATATTGCAATTTTTGTTATACAGACAGACAGACAGACAGATAGACAGATAGATAGATAGATTGAACTTTTGCCTCAAAACCTGTTTTATCCCTTTGGCACATTCCCCTGTCTCCCCTATGTATATTTAAACATATATATGATTAGCTCTAGTGTTCATTTAAAGTGGCCAGTTAGTATCTGGTGAAAACTAGGGGGAAGAAAAGTTGTCTTTTTGCTTCAGCAGGGAGTAATAATCATTTGATAGACTCCATAAATGAAAAATAATATAAGACATGGAGCACATTTTACCAGCTTCACTCCATATCGTGTCTGTCTGGCTTAATTCTGCTATTATTTTTATCCCAGTATTTTTTATCCCTGTTCATCTAGCATCATTAAGATAAGTTTTAGCATTGAATATAAAGCTTTGCAATGATTAAACAGATTTGTCTTGAATTGGCCAGAGATACAGACCAATTAAATTTGATCTTATTAGTATTCAATCATTTTTTTTATTTATTTACTTATTTATTTTTTTGTGCGTAAAGCTTGTTTTTAGCACACATGCATGTTTTACATTTGAATATTCTGATATGTTCAATATCAATGTATCAACAGCTTTTAAAATGTAAAGAGATGTAAAAATGTTTACAAATCCTTTGAGGTTTATAGACTATTGGATTCATAGGTTGATTTTATTGCATTTATAAGGAAATGAGTAAAAAAACAAACATGGTACAATTATCCACCAACAGTCAAATTGGACAAAAATATAATGTCGAACTCTGGGTCATTCTATTTTGTTCTGTGTGTGTGAGTGTGTGACTCTTGACATGTCTGAGAAATCAGAGAGGGGACCTGAGGACCTGAGTATCAATTAGACATCATCAATGTGTTCTAATTTTAGCTGTTCCCAGAAAAACGACATTTCCTCTCTGTCTCAATGAGAAGAGCAAATGTCTGGTAAAGCTCACCTTTGCCAGCAAAGTGTTGATAATTAATTGATCCTTTTTGTATTACATCACTCAGTGTTACTTACAGGATTTTGTTTTTGCAGTGGAGGGAGAAACAATTCAATTATTAATAAATTAATTTATTTAAATACCATTTACCATTACAACAAAACTCAACCAGTTAGTAATTAGACAGATCTAAGTTTCACTAACCTTTTATTACTTGCAGTTTTCAGCTTTCAGAGCGAGAAATATAAGATGGTTAATGGTAGAACAAGGAACGGTTTCTGAAATCAACTCACTCCAACATGATCATTAGCACTCAATGTGTTGAAATCTGGACAAATGCTACCATGCAGTGAATATTCATGCACTCTAAATTGCCTGCACTGTTCCTCTGACGTTACATCCCTTTTGATCTCTAGCTAGCGAGCTACTGGATATGTACAGAATAAAGAAATAAGTGAAAGAATGCTGTTTTCGTCACAGTACTGTTATGGTAAGGGTTAGGTAGGGTTTAGGGTTAGGACTATATGTAATGTAGTAACAGTGATGCCTTTCACGTGACAATCATTCAAATTAGTAAGAGGAAAAACACAGTTTTGGTCTCATGACTGTTGCACATGCGCACAACTGTAGTTCTAGCTTCGGCCACTGGGGCAGTTCAGGCATTCGGTAAGCATAGGCTGATTTCAGCAGACAAAAAAAATAATAAAAAATGGACCTCCTGTCGCTAATTTTCCCATGAGATCAGTCTGGTCACTCAAGTATCTGCTTTGTAAGTTAAAAGGCAGAGGCTATTTGCACTTAGATAGCGATAGATGCTATTTAAACAAGTGCAAATAGCAACAAAAAGCATCTTCTTTGCACTAAGTACAAATAGTGTTAGATGCTATTTGCACCCCTAGTATAAATACTAACGTACAGTCAGGTTTGGGAAGTAACGGAATAAATGTAACAGGATTACTTACTTAAAATACAAAATATCAGTAACTGTAATTCACTACAGTTACACTTTAATTTGTTGGTAATCAGAATACAGTTACATTCAAAAAAGTATTTTGATTACTGAAGAGGTTAGTTTGCATTTTATTGTCATTTGTTCTATTTAATATTTAGTCTATTCAGTTGGAAAACATTTATCAGTATAAATGATGCGATCTGAGGAGCGTTTAAACAGCAGTGAAACACATTCTTAAGATCAGTTACATTCATACGAGCAGACAGAGAAGTAGGATTGAAGTAAGTTTGGATCAGCAGAAATAAAAAAATAAAAATAAACCTTGTATAAATTGTCATGTGACAATTATGTCACTTTATGCTAAGCTAAAATGTTATTTCTAGGCATTTTACATTAACCTGTTACCAGACATGATAACGTTTTTTTTTTTTTTTTTTTTTTTTTAAGAAAATCCACGTTAGATCATATTTTTGAAAGGGTTTTCTGAAAAATCCTTAAACAAGATACTGTACATTTGCATTATCTTGTTTTAGAAGCAACACTGCATGAGATTAGGCATTTTTCAGAGAATGTATTTTTAACATGTGTATTTTGTCTTACTGTACTGGCAGAGTTGCTGTGCTGAAGAAGTAATCCAAAGCACTTAGAATACGTTACTGACCTTGAGTAATCTAACAGAATAAATTACAAATTACATTTTACAACATGTATTCTGTAATTTGTAGTGGAATACATAAAAGTAACCCTCCCAACCCTGCATACAGTATAGGGTCATCACTGCAGCATTTTTATTGTGCTTATTTAGAGTCCCACAAACACCCTACAGCAACTCCTACCCCTAAACTTAACCCTAACCTTCCCTCACAAAGGAAAAAAATAAAAAATAACCATGGTTTTACTATAGTAACCATAGTATCACTAAGATATTTCGTTGTAAAATCATAGAAACCATAAAATTAGACATGATTACTGTATTAGCACTATATTACATTACTAAAACCATAGTTAATTTAACCTGGATCAAACCTTTCTCTCAACTCCTCGACATTCACCGTAACCAAATCCCTGTGAGGAAATCAATCTTTATATTCATTTTTATTAATTATTGTTAGTAGGGGGGCCTGGGTAGCTCAGCAAGTCAAGACGCTGACTACCACACCTGGAGTCACAAGTTCAAATCCAGGTCATGTTGAGTGACTCCAGTCAGGCCTCCTAAGCAACCAATTGGCTTGGTTGCTAGGGTGGGTAGAGTCACGTTGGGTTAACTTCCTCGTGGTCGCTATAATGTGGTTCTCGCTCTCAGTGGGGCACATGGTGAGTTGTGCATGGATGCTGTGGAGAATAGCGTGAGCCTCCACATACGCTAGGTCTCCACGGAAATGCGTTCAACAAGCCATGTGATCAGATGCGCGGATTGACTGTCACATACGCAGAGGCAACTGAAATTTGTCCTCCGCCACCTGGATTGAGACGAGTCACTATGCCACCACGAGGACTTTGAGCACATTGGGAATTGGGCATTCCAAATTGGGGAGAAAAGGGGAGAAAATCCCCCCCCCCAACCCCCCCAAAAAAAATACAATATTAAGAGTGGAGACAGGAAACAGGATGGGAAAAAGTGGGACAAAAGGCAGGTTTGAACCCGGGTCGAGCGTATAAAAAAAAGCACAATTATACCATTGTTACACACTACACCACTCCAGTGACACATGGGGCAGAGTTTGTCCTCATTTTTCTATTTCCACTAGACTACTGGAGTACAAATAGCCACCCTGTATGGCAGGTGCTATTTACACCTAGTGCAAATAGTCACGCCAAAATGCAGGGGCATAGTAGGACACGTCCCCCGCACTCTATAAAAAGGTGATTTTTGACCCCTACACTTTTCTAAGCAAACCCATAATGAGTCCAAATGGAGGATTTGTTTACAGTATTCTTTGCGTTTTGTTACTTTGGGCTGATTGAGTGACGATCCAGCCAATCGCAGGTGAGTTTCATGAGCCAAAACAACCCTTACGTAATAAGCCGTCAGTCAGATAGTCTAATCAATGCGGCTCCATTCATTTCTACAAAGTTGCTTTCATCAATGCTTATTTATCCATGTTTTTTTATCTGCATTGATGTTGATCTGAATTAATAATCTAGAGATGAGGAACATACAAATGAGAGTTATTTATCGGCATATCGTTCTTGATTGGCAGCATTACGTGAAATGCACTGCAGAAAAAAAAAAGGACAATCCTTATTTTAAGCACACATTGTAATTGGAGTTTATATCAGTTTGTATTAAGTTATGCTTTTTGTATTACGCTCTCAGAACACATGCATTTTACTGAAGCGAATTGATATGTAATACGCTTTTTTATACATGAAAATGTACGGATGTTATTGAAACTCATAATTATTATAAGACTATTATTGTTGACTTTTATAAAAGTCATGCTCAGCAGCTCACAAACTGTAGGGAAATGATATGATGAGTCTCTTTGTAGGTCTGTAGGCATAAACATTTTAAAGGATTTAAATTTTATTTTGATCATTGATTCAGTGACTAACTAATTTCACACAGAACACTCATTTGCCACCACCTTCTGGCATCACCAGAAATTGTCACTGAATCAATAAATGGCTCGAGCCACTTAGATTCATTTAAATCCCATAATGCACAAGCACAGGGTAAAAAAAAAAAAATTGAGCACATGCACAATTGTCATTATTGTAACTGATTAAGTTATTTATTCAGGACCAGCTTGTGCTTAGTCTTTTATTGTTATGTGTGAAACAGAAGCAAGTGCTCCACAAGATGTTCTTTATTTAATTTTGCAGTTATTTTGCAATACTTGAATCTTTAAAATATTACAAAAATTAAAAGAAAATAATACGTATATATTAATATAATACTTATATATTAATATACACTGATATATATTAATACTGCACTGTAAGTGTTGGGTCTATGCAAGCCACTAACTGACAGCTGTGTCCCCCTCACTTTTAAAATGACTGCTACGCCCCTGCCGAAATGAAAAACATATTCACGGTATGAGCAAATCAACATAACTGCAATTAACATTTCTAATAACTACACACAAAATCCCAAACAAAACAAGCACTTACTTGTTCTAGTAATGGTGTAAAGTAAAACTTTCACTTTTACTCATACACGTGCGATTTCTTCCTGGTTTCCATGGGACCAGAACCCGTGTCTGCTCAAGCAACATGCTCTCAGTAATGGTAAACACATTTAATTGATGCAAAGATGTCTGATAGGGGATGGCGCTTGTCAGTAACTCAAAAGAACAAATGGAATCGATATCAGGGTACTGGAACATTCGGTAGAAACATTTTGAAGTCCAGTGTGATTATGCTGATTGTATGACTTCAGAAGACTTAAGTCAGATAAACTACGTTTACAATGCTGTTTGCCATTTTTGGAGCCTGACAGTAAAAATATGTAAACTTTAATTGTGTAGAAGTAAAAAAAAAAAAAAATCAGCTTAAGGGTGAAACGATGACAAAATATAATTTTTGGGGGGTAAAACTAAAATTTTATTGGAATTGTCTGAAATGAGTCAATAGTGGCACCATAGTAACATTGTTTTTTTTTGGATTTTTTCCCCTTTTTCACCCAATTTGAATGCCCAATTCCCAATGCGCTTTTAAGTCCTTGTGGTCGTGTAGTGATTCACCTCAATCTAGGTGGTGGAGGACGAATCCCAGCTGCCTCTGCGTCTGAGACCGTCAACCTGTGCATCTTATCATGCGGCTTGTTGAGCGCGTTGCCACGGAGATATAGCGCGTGTGGAGGCTTCACACCATCCGCCGCAGCATCCATGCTTAACTCACCATGTGCCCCACCGAGAACGAACCACATTATAGTGACCACGAGGAGGTTACCCCATGTGTCTCTAACCTCCCTAGCAACCGGGCCAATTTGGTTGCTTAGGAGACCTGGCTGGAGTCACTCAGCATGCCCTGAGATTCGAACTAGTGGGCTCCAGGGGTGGTAGCCAGCGTCTTTTACCACTGAGATACCCAGGCCCCCCCATAGTAACATTGTTTCCTTATGATAATATCTGTTTGGAAATATACTGTGCATTTGCAAATTCAAATTCAATCTGCTACGTGCTGTGTGTGCAACAGATAAAAAAGAACGAAACCAAGAATGAACTAGCAAGACTGTAGAAAATTGTTCCTGATACAGGCCTTAGCTGAGAGAGAGAGAGAAAGAGAAGAGTAGGATTTAAACCAGACAATTTCCACACAGAGGGGGCTCAGGGTTCGACCTTTTAAAAGAGCCTTTGATGAATGAAGCTGAGTGATTTCTGCGAACCAAGGTTGGCATCTCCGGGGTAAAAGAGGTGCTGGGACAGCGTCACCTTGTAATCCATTTCATATCTCCTCTTAGTTGTACTGCAAGTACAGTACACAGGCTTTTCTCTTTGTCAAGGTCTTCGAACAGTTTCGTAAGCCCTGATCTTCTCTTGTCTATTCTCTCTATGTCCCCATCATTCCTTTGTTGCATACCTTTCCGCTGAGAAAAGAACCAAAGCAATTTTATTAAAAGAGAGCATCTGTCCTGTGTCATCTAAAATGGGCAAGGGATCACAATCACAAAGACATCTCACATAAAAAGAATGTTACGGCACTCGCTATGAGTTGCTTAAAAAGAACGCATTATCTTGTCAAATAGAGCATCGCAAGATGTCATTCTAATGTCTTAGGGGAATGCGTGAATATAAAAGAAGATAATTACACCAGTGCATACAGGCATATTATGTACAGCAGAAAACATCCCAAAAACACACAGATCAAAACTAATGGTTTTAAAGAAAAAGAACAATTTGCTCACATATACAAATGTTAGAGCTGCCTCTATGTAGTGCCTCTCGACTAGTGGTTCGCAACCCAAAAATGGTTGCAGGTTTATTCTGGTAGGGTCATAGGGGGGAGATAACAATCCAAAATTCTAATAAAAAAATGCAACTAAACTTTTAAAACAGAGAAAACACTTCCTATATCTTTTGTTGTTGACATTAAATGGATAGTTCACCCAAAAATGTATATTATCTCATCATTTACTCACCCTCATGCCATCCCAGATGTGTGTGACTTTCTCCTGCTGAACACAAATGAAGATTTTTAGAAGAATATCTCAGCTCTGTAGGTCCATACAACGCAAATGAATGTTGAATTTTGAAGCTCCAAAAATGACAAAGGCAGCATAAAAGTAATCCAAATGACTCAATATGATAGGTGTGGGTGAGAAAGAGATCAGCATTTAAGTCCTTTTTTACTAAAAATTCCCACTTTCACTTTCACATTCTTCTTCTTTTGTTTTTGGCAATCCGCATTCTTTGTGCATATCACCACCTACTTGGCAGAATGGAGAATTTATGGTTAAAAAGGACTTAAATATTCATTTATTTTTTACCCACACCTATTAGATTGCTTTTGGAGACATGGATTTAAGCACTGGAGTCATATGGATTACATTCATGCTGCCTTTATGTCCTTTTTGGAGCTTCAAAGTTCTGTGTAAATAATTAGATAATTTACAATTTTGGGTGAATGATCCCTTTATACTCTGTGCGTCAAATTAAATTACAGCATTTTGGTGCAAATTCATCTGTCACTTCATAAGGATGGGAACTGTAAGTAATTTAACAATTCTGTTGCCTAACGTTTCCATTAATAAAATATTTTTTGTGCTTTTAAAGGGATAGTTCACCCAAAAATTAAAATTCACTCATCCTTTACTCATCCTCCTGCCATCCCAGATGTGTATGACTTTCTTTCTTCTGCTGAACACAATCGAAGATTTTAAGAAGAATATTTCAGCTCTGTAGATTCTCACAATGCAAATGAATGGGTACCGAAATTTTAAAGCTCCAAAAGCACATGAAGGTGGCATATAAGTAAGCTATAGGACTCCTGTGGATTAATCCATATCTTTAGAAGTGATATGATAAGTGTGTGTGAGAAACAGATCAATATTTAATTTTCTACCAATCTCCACTTTCACTTTTATGTTCTTCTTCTTTTGTTTTTTGGCAATTTGCATTATTCGTGCATATCGCCACCTACTGGGCAGGGAGGAGAATTTATAGTAAAAACAGACTTAAATATTGACCTGTTTCTCACCACACCTATCTGCTTCTGCAGATATATATTTAACCACTAGACTCTTATGGATTACATGTATGCTGCCTTTATGTACTTTTTGGAGCTTCAAAATGTTGGTACCCATTCACTTGCATTGTGAGGACCTACAAAGCTGAAATATTATTTAAAAATTTGTTTGTGTTCAGCAAAAAAAAAAAAAAAAAGTCATACACATCTGGGATGGCATAAGGGTGAGTACATGATAAAATTATTACAATTTTTGGGTGAACTATTCCTTTAAGGAAGAAATAGGGAAATAAGAAATATACAGTGTATATATATATATATATATATATATATATATATATATATATATATATATATATATATATATATATATATATATTATTTTTTTGTTTTTGTTTTTTGGATTTACTGTTACTGTTACTAAATGATGGTCATTTCAGTTTTTAACAGAACTGGTTCTTACCCTTTTTTCAATTAAGATATTTTATACATTATTTTTTGTTTATAATAATTACATCAATTACAATAAAACTCATAATTATAACAAAACTCATAATGTGTATCTTTAACTACACATTGCACTGTATGT
The DNA here is from genome assembly GCF_019703515.2 of Myxocyprinus asiaticus. Lineage (NCBI taxonomy): Eukaryota > Metazoa > Chordata > Actinopteri > Cypriniformes > Catostomidae > Myxocyprinus > Myxocyprinus asiaticus. The sequence goes on along the minus strand of NC_059352.1, from coordinate 46,681,682 downwards.
TTTGTGGTGTAGATTCCAAAGAACTGAGTCATAAGAGTAATTTCTTCAGGAATTAGGCTACAGTGGTCACACTGTATGTTTTGCTTTGTTGATAAAAATAAATAAATAAATAAATAAATAAAATTACTCATAAGAGTAATTTGTTTGGGAACCAGGCTAAAGTGTTTGCACTGTATGTTTTGCACTATAGATTCAAAAGAACCAACTTATGAGAGTCATTTTCTCAGGAATCAAACGTCACTGTTTGTGCTGTCTGGTTCATGCTGTAGATTCAAAAGAACCGGCTCACAGAATAATTTGCTCAGGAATTGGACTACCTGTTTGCGCTGTATGTTTCGTGTTGTTTATTCAAAAGAACAGGGCCATAAGAATCATTCGTTTGGGAATCATACTACACTGGACTATCTTTTACGCTGTAGATTCAACAATGGTGTTGCAGTGCCAATGAGTGGTAGAACGAAACTCAGTCAGAAAGTTTTAATATGATGTTTGGCCTCATCAGGGTTCAACAGGGTCTTCTTTCTGTAATGGGACTGAAAGTCATGAAAATCATTTGGTTTTGGGTACATTTTTGTTTAATTTTCTACGATTATGTAAACAATTGTGGTACTGTGTTGGGTCAACACTTAATGTCCTTTGTTAAATCTGGTCCTTGAAGCAAACCCTGTTAAAAACCACTGCTGTAGTGCACACTAGCTCATTTAGTGTGAAATCCAGCTTTGTGGTTTCTCTCAAACCTGAGTTTCCTGTCCGTATTGATCTGTTTGTTAAGCTGATTGGTATTATGTGACCATAGTGCTCCTGACCTCTGACCTCTTTGGTCCCGTGTCAATTGATCCTCTACACTTCCTATTATTTTCAAGTTACTTTCTTTTGTCAATATAAGATGATCAAGAATGCCATTATTCCTGCATGTACTAGGCACAGGGCTGCACAATTGCAAGTGTGACATTGCTTGTATACAACAGTTCTATAAACAAAAGTTAAGATTGAATTGGCTTACATTTTAGACACAATACGGCCAGTTATTAAGTGTATTTTTTCTCCGCCAACAAAAATAGTTCGAAAAGAAACCAAAGCAGGCTCAACAACAATGGCTTTCATTTATATTTCACTCTTGTTAAGCTTTGATAATAATTCAGCTATATGAAGAGTGGAAATTACTTTATGTAAGGGGGTTTGAGGGAAAGGAGGAGGCGAGAACCGGCTTGACAACTTAAATAATAATTTAATGAACAACTTAAACACACAACCGTAAACACACACACAGTACAGCTGCCTGTAATTCTCTCTCCCGAACTGTCGTCCCCGGCCTCCTTTATCCCTCGCGCGCCCCATCAGGCTGATTGGGGACCGGGCGTGCGTCATTCCAGCCCGGCCCCGCCCTCCTCGGCTCTACACTCCTCCCGCCGTTGCCTCAGGCCGGGGAGCCCCCGGCATGACGTACATCGCCCCTTCCTCTCCAGGGGGCGTGCCTTGCGCCCCGACTACCGGCGGGTCATCCCCGCTTTCCTCGACCTGGGAGGAGACAGGAGGGGAAAAACAACAACAACACAAAATAGGTGAGGGAAAGGCCAACACGGAGTGACAGAGAGAGAGAGGAGAGAGAGAAAATGAAACTCACCGGTTCTCTGATGCGCCGTCGCGTGGTCCTCGATCACTACTCCACCCTCTCAGGCGGACGGCAGCCGCTCCTCCCTGGGTGGACCGGAGTCAGTCCTCCGACCCCCAGTGGACAGAATGTCCCTCCGCATTCCTGGTGTCCCGTGGGGACACTCCTCTGCCCCTGGCAGCGGCCCTACTACTCCAGGCGGTCAGGGAGTCGCTTCCCTCCTCCCCCCATGGACGGCGGTCTTCTCTTGACCCCTCCGCGTTCCCGGGGGATGGCAGAGCACTCCTCCGCCCCTGGCAGCAGCTCCCTCGCTCCATGCAGTCGGCGAGTCCAGTCCCCACTCGCCTTGTGGACGGCGGCCGTTCCCCGCGTCCGGGTGGTCGGGCTACTCCGTCCCCCATCGGATGGCAGCGGCGCTCCCCTGGGTGGACAGCAGTGTCGAGGACTGCAACGGGAATCCCTCCTCCTTCCTGGGTTTTGGCACCAGTGTAACACTTCTCAATGAAAGGAGGAGGCGAGAACTGGCTTGACAACTTAAATAATAATTCAATGAACAACTTAAACAAACACACAACCATAAACACACACACAGTACAGCTGCCTGTAATCCTCTCTCTCAAACTGTCGTCCCCGGCTGCCTTTATCCCTCGCGCGCCCCATCAGGCTGATTGGGGACCGGGCATGCGTAATTCCAGCCCGGCCCCGCCCTCCTCGGCTCTACACTTTACCTTCGTCAATCTCATCTAGATTTCATTTAAAAATGCATTTGCCATTAAAAATGTCTTTCTCTGACAACATTTCTCTATCATTTACTGATAAACGAGAGTACTAAACTCTGTAAACTCAGAGAGGTTCCAGTTCTAATCAGTTTCTAGAAGATTTCTAAAATTGTCATATTTAAAAGAGATTAAATTTTAGATGCTGTTAATATGCTGATATTGTTTTAGTGTCTATCCAAACCTACATGGCCTCTGTGGCCATGAGAACTGGCAGAGACTGGGGAAGGGGGGAAGGAGGAATGGCCTTCATGGCCATGGGCACTGGCAATGACAGAGAAATGGCCTCAATGGTCATGGGCACTGGCAGTGATAGGGGAACGAACTCCATAGTCGTGAGCAATGGCAATGACAGGGGAACAGCCTCAGTGGCTGTGAGCAAAGGCAGTGACAGGGGAACAACATCCATGGTCATGGACACTGGCAGTGGCAGTGACAGGGGAACAGCCTTCATGGCTGTGAGCACAGGCAGTGACAGGGGGATGACCTCTGTGGTCGTGGGCAGTGGCAGTGATGAGGGAACAGCCTCCATGGCTGTGAGGACAGGCAGTGACTGGGGAACGGCCTCCATGGCCGGGAGCGCTGGTAGCGACTGGGGAATGACCTCCGTGGCTGGGAGCACTGACAGCGACTGGGGAATGTTCTCCATGGCTGGGAGCGCTGGCAGCGACTGGGGAACGGTTTCCGTGGCCGGGAGCGCTGGCAGCAACTGCAGAACGGCCTCTGTGGCTGGGAGCACTTTCAGTGACTGGGGAATGACCTCCATGGTCATGGGCACTGGCAGTAACAGGGGAACAGCCTTCATGGCTGTGAGCACAAGCAGTGACAGGGGAATGACCTCCATGGTCATGGGCAGTGGCAGCAACAGGGGAACAGCCTGCGTGGCCGGGAGCACTGGCAGAGACTGGGGAGCAGGAGCCCTTCTCCTCCTCCTCCTCTTCTGGGCAGCCGGGAGCACTGCTGTGGGAACAGCCTTCAAGACTGAGGACACTGGCACTGGGATGGCTGAGGCTTCAGGTGCTGGCTCTGGGATGGACGAGGCTTCAGGCACTGGCTCTTTGACCATGGCAGGTGTAGGCGCTGGCTCGTTGACCGTGGCAGGCGTGTGCGCTGGCTCGTTGACCGTGGCAGGTGTGGGTGCTGGCAGCAGCAGGGGAACGACCTCCGTGGCCGTAGATGCTGAAGGCAGCATGTGAATGGCCTCCGTGGCCGTGGACGGTGGCAGGAGAATGGCCTTTGTGGCTGTGGATGCTTGCAGCAGCAGGGGAAATGGCCTCCAGGGACGCTGGCCATGGGCTCGGCCGGAGGGCTGGGCTTCCTTCTCCTATGGCGACGTGAAGACCGAGACGTGCCCGGTCTGAGAGCGGTTGAGGGATCTGGCGTTCCACCTCTGCATAAGGACCTCCACCTCTGCAAGATGGCAGACATTGTCCACCAGATCCCAAAAGGGCCAAAAAAAATCTCACCCAGCTCCTCGACACTGTATGGGTTGTCCAAACCCGACAGAAAGAGATGTTTGAGACAGGTCTCGTCATAGCACCACCTGTGGGGTTCCTGGACCAGCTCTTCAGCATAATTGCCCAAGCCATGTCCATCCTGTGAAATCCTACCCAAGGTGGTACCATTAGAGACCTACTCCTTGTAGCGAGGAGCTGGGTGGAGAAATATGTCCATCTCTGCTGGGTCCTTGTTTCGGGCCAATTCGTTCTGTCACAGAATGTCAGAGACAGGACCCAATCGCAGAGTTCAAAAACAAGGATTTATTAAATACAACAAAAAAGAGAAAAAACAAACTAAAACACCCACGAGGGGGAAAAAATAAACAAAAACTACTCCAAAGGGGAAAAAGGGTATCCAGGCTGGGGTAGGGAAAACAGGGCACAGGACTGACCGGACTGGGCTATGGCAACCAGGGAAGGAGTAAGCAGACCAACTGGCAGGACCAACATGAGAGAGCAAACAAGACAGGAAACAAGACAAACTGGCACTGGACAGAAAACATGAGGAGACTAAAATAGGAAGACAAATGAACAGGTTAACAATGTATGGCAGGTGTGACTAATAAACTAATAATGAGCAAACAAGTAGGAGGGTATGACATAAGACAGAGAGACACGTGCCGACACAGAAACAAAACAAAGCCACGTGCTCTCACAAGACAAAAAAACACCCGAAAGGCATAAGCGCACATCGGCAAGACAATAAGGCAATATACGCACATGCCAACCGACAAACAAGATGTGAGAATGGGTAGCAAAGCCAAACAAAGCTATGCCACGCATTCTCACACTAAACGAAACAAGACAGTACGCTTGTGCGAGAGTTCGGCCACACACAAACCCTAAATCTCAGACTGAAGTGAGCCCTTCCCTCAGCACAACATGAAGACAGCTCACGACCCGTGCGCACAATGCAACAAAAGCACGATGCGAGGCGCACCCATGTTTGCGAGAGACAGAAAAACTATTGACGCGAGTGCATGCTGCCAAGACGACATAAGCGCAATGCACTCACGTCAATAACAGACAGACATGGAGCATGAGTGTCTAGATCCCGAAACCAAACCAGACAGGAAGTCAGGATCCAGACAACATGCTTTGGCTGCAGGGAATACAACATAAAACTGTGCACTCACACAAAGACAGACAACGAAACACAAGACAGACATGGGACGATGATGCCACGGTCCTGTCAGACAAAAACCCAGACTGACAGAGTGACAGGACCGTGACACAATCACCCATACAATGAAAATGGATGGAACCTTTTGTTTATAAACTGCTAGAGGTCATGACCTCTCTGTGACCACCTATGCATAACCGGTGTGATCATGTGACCTTTTACTCTGCTTCTTTTTTATCTTTGTTGTTGTTGTTGTTTTTGACAGAGTGCATCATATTTTAAACCTAAAATCAATGCATTTTCACACCAGCTCACATCATTATATCCACAGTCAGTCAGTTTTTTGGGGCATCTTAACTTTGGTAAATAGGGTGAAATTCTTTATTGTATTTACGTAAGCAAATAAATACAGGCTGTCAATAGTACTACTGACATTTTGCTCTATGAATATTTAACTGGCAAATATTTGCAGTGGATAAGCCTTACAATTTGTTTTGTGTTTTTATGAGCGACTCCTGAGAGAGAGCATTCCTGAGAGAGAGCATTTGCAGTCAAAGGTCTGGCGCTCAACTTCACTTCATTAATGCAAAACACTGCAATATGAGTGCAGATTTACATACCGCCAACCGAAAACCAAAACAACAATGATGAACTGCTATTTCCTCTTATGATGGGCCGCTTTAATCCCTCTGTAAAGAAAGAGTTTTTTTTTTTTTTTTTTCTGCCTGGAAGTGGGGCAGAGGAATACTCAATGAGTCAACAGGTGTCATATACATATTTCTGAACTATTATAAAAGAAAAACTCATGCTTTATAGTGAAGTGTCATTTGATTTCTGACGGCACCATAGTTCTTTGTTGACAATCTGCTTATTACAGTTCATTTCCTGCTCAGGTAATCAGTAATCAGAGATCGATTGTTTTCTTGATTTCAACACCCCTAATGAGTATTACATTTACATTTATGCATTTGGCAGACGCTTTTATCCAAAGCAACTTACAGTGCACTTATTACAGGGACAGTCCCCCTGGAGCAACCTGGAGTTAAGTGCTTTGCTCAAGGACACAATGGTGATGGCTGTGGGGATTGAACCAGCAACTTTCTTTTACCAGTTATGCGCTTTAGCCCACTACACCACCACCACTCCACCACACCACATTACATGAAATAAGGAACTGTCTACTCACATATTATGACCTTTCTTCTAACTACAGAAACTGTTAAATTATTAGTTAAATTACAACCTTTTTTTTTTTTCCTAATTGCAATTTGGTTTGTAAGCAATACAATGAATATCTGTTAGGCTACTGTCACTGTAATCAATTTTGTAATGGATTTTTAATTGAAAAATATGTTTTTCTGCATGTTTCAGAGATTGTTTTATTGCCTGATGCATCTATTTATTTATTTTGAAGACTCTGCTTGTAAAATTATTATTAAAGCAAGTTTCGGTGAAAGCAAATTCATGTCAGGTGAAGTGCATAATTATTTCAATGTTAAAATACTTTCTCCTATATACTGTAGCTTAATATGCAGAACCCACTATAAGAAAGACATTTGTTGGTTGAAATCCCCTTTGTGGCTCTGTGGTGCTATCAAAACTTCAGCCAGCTAAACAACACAAATTGCTCAGTCTAGTCTTGGTTTTCAATCATCACTGCTCTCTGGACAGAAAGAACTACAGAAGGGTTGTGCTCCACTTCTGAAGTAGTTCAGCACTTTGGACAGCACCCACAGCCCACTTCATAAGGAGTTCAGCACCCCGAATAATGCTTTTGCAGTGACCTAACTGCAGTTCCATGTCGAGTCAGATTTAGTTTCCTCTATAGGATCAGAGCTATTTCTCTGAGACTTGAAGAGAATGACAAAAATCTCAACTGCAGGGTTGGAGTCTTACCTCTTCTGAGACTTTTATATGCCTTAAACATCCAACTCAAAATAAGTTAACTCAAAGCAAACTAAATGAAATAGCATTTGCAAACCATTTAACTTCCATAATGTGACATGTACAGTATCAGAGTGAAACTGGATATGCAGTGGGGAATAATGTAAGGTGGGACAGTATCAGAGCTCTTTCTCTGAGAGCTGACAGAAAACTCAACTGTGTAGGGATGCAAATTGAAACATACTAGACTATTGTATAACTGGTTCATTTGGACCTTGGCCAGGGTTGATATTTAGACGGATGCCATATTTAATTGTACACAAATTAAAACGAGGCTATAGGCGATAGTCATACAGTCTGTATAATGCATTGCATTGTATAGCTTTGTGTTGACTGTTCAGCCGATGCACAATTAACCTCGCATGACCCCGTGTACACATGTGGGTATTTTTGCTTTGCTATTCGCAACGCATACTTTAAATTCATATAAACCGACTGATCTCAGTTCTGGACACTCTGCATTTTCAGCAAAGGGTTAAACTTTAGACGCAAGGAGTCATAAGACAAAACAACATGGCGCCAACCACAGCGGAGTTTGTCTTCGGGAGAAACTGCAACAAAACTACATCTGGTAAGAAACCTAATAAAATTTTTGAGTCAAAAGACTAGTCTCTAGTTTCATCTGATATGCCATTTTTTAAAGTGGAGTGATTTAACGCAAAACGGCAAGCTGATAAACACAATGCACACTAATATGTACTTCAGTGCATCTTTTCCTTAGAAATCCTATATTTACTGTGCAATATCACATTGAGAATAAATGGGTTCATCCAAAAGCCGGACAATTTTGCTTTCAGGGGCTTTATATGGAGTTAGGATGAAAATAAGGTGCATTTCAAACTGTTCTGAGACCAGTGCAGACAGACAGCACACTGGAGGTTAAGTCATTCACTAAATAGGGAGCAAGAGAGCATCTTATAGCCCTCTATGCTGCTGATTGCATTCAATCCGAACTTTCTATCAAAAGTTTAGTTTCAGGCTGCAGATTATGTTTGGAACACTCAACATGTTTGGCAGACATGGGACAATGGTAATCAGTACATAGATTCAGAATTTATAATGTATAATTTAATTTTAACATGGTTGGCAGTGATTGGATGATGCTGGCCATTACTTTGTAACGTCTCAAAACATGAATAACCAACACTCCTGGAAACATAATAAACAATTTGATTTAAAAAAAAAAAAAATGGTTTTATTTAAAATTTCACAACATAGTCCACATATGTTGCCATCAATTTTTAGGAAAAATATTTGCACTAGAATGTTGCATGTTTATTAGGTGCAACTAGTTACAAATCAAAAAGGGAAATGGAAAATGCACACAGCAGTCACACTCGGGTCTCAGGAAGTTAAGACATAAAAACATTTGTAAAGGTTGTACAATTTTGATAAGTGAATTTGTGAAATTGGAGATAGAAATGTCTGCTGCTAAAATCAGTATGTGCTCACCAAAATATGAATCACTGTCCCCCAGTGGCCGAAGCTGGAAGTGTTGTTAAACGTATGGGCACATATAAGCTCCAGTTTCTGGGTGAAATGTCAACAGGAGAGGCGCCAAAATAGAGTTGTTTTTTTTTTTGTTTTTTTTGTCAATAATATAATACAGTCAACAGGAATGTGTGTTTTATTAGCTATCAGAAATAGCTCCTTAATGTAACAACTGTATGTTAAAACTACAGTGTAGATATTGCATAAAGTCATGCATCTTGGTGAAATGATTCTTTCAATTTATTAATAAAGCAAGTACTTTTGATAAGAGCTTCTGCTTATGGTACAGTGGTCTGTCTTGGTGTAATGATTGTTGGTATACGTGAGAGTATAGGGAGGCCAGGAGGTTGAATTTTTTTCTGATTACATAAAAAAGGCTCATCCTACCAATACTGACATCATGCTCTGTTGGCATTTTTTAAAAGAGTCTTTCAGTGCCTGGATCAATCGGCTCCCCTCTCCTAAGTCCACATTAAAGCAGCAATATATATTACAGCAGTAAGAGTCATATAATCTCTCTGGGAGTGCACTTCACTCCTGTGTTTCTTTCTGCTTGGTCAAGCACTGGGAGGCCACGGTGAGGGGCTGGAAAGGTCTGGATCAGTCAGCCTTTCTGGAAATGTGGTATTCATGGCTGCCGATAAACCACATAGATGTTTGTGGGTGTAAAGGTTGGTCAGCATATTTGAACTCAGTAAATATGTAGTTTATTAGTAATAATTAGTCATTTTTAGTAAATAGTCTTTCTACGATGGAACACAAAAAGAGTTGTTAGGAAGAATGACTGCCTCATTTACCATCAATGTTGGGTAAATTACTTTAAAAAATATATTTTACTACATATTACTAATTCTATAAAATTGCAATCATTCTGTGTTACAATACACAGTAAAGTTACTTTCTAAAACAAATTTCAAATGTTTTTTTTTATTTATTTTTTCAATATAATGTCTATATTTCCTAGTTGTTCATTGTTGCATATACTCAGCACCACAAGTTTCTTCCTTACAATGACTCAGTAGTGACTCTTCAGAAAAGCAAAATGATGTACAAAATAGCTTCTGTTTTAAATGTATTCTACACAAATAATAGTATTTTAGAAATGTTTAACCTGAGTACTTTGCTTAAAAGTAATTAAGTGAAAGGCAGTAACTGTAATCTAATTACACTAATATAAAAATAGACTAAAAGTAATTAGATTACAGTAGCTAATTACTTTGTAATCAAATTGCACCCAACACTAGTCATTGTTCACTTTAATTGTATAAAAATGATGTAATGAAAGTGAATGGTGACTGAAGCTGACAGTCACAAACATGCTGCCTAATATACAAAAATGTGATATATGGCAATATATAATATGCATGTACATATATTGTATTCAGTGATAATAAAAAGTAAAATACTTGTACATATATGCAAAATACATTTTTAAAATACTACAAAAATGGGTAACACTTTATAAAAGTTTCCATTAGTTAACATTAGTTAATGCATTAGCTATCATGAACTAACGCATTTATTAATCTTTGTTAATGTAATAAAAACACAACTGATCATTGTTAGTTTATGTTAGTTCATAGTTCATTAATGAATGTTAACATATACAACTTTGATTTAAAAAAATGTATTACTATATGTTGAAATTAACAAAGTATAATTATTGTTCATTGTTAGTTCATGTTAACTAATGTTGTGAACTAATGTCAACAAATATATTGGCCTATTTACCCAAATATATGAACTATATTTTTATGCATATATTCTTATATATTATTTATATTATTTATTATATTATATTATTACTTATATATTTATTTACTTATATATAGGATATTTTATGTATCCTCTTGTGTTCGACATAAAAAAGAAAGTCATACAAGTTGGAACAACTTAAGGGTAAGTAAAGTCCGTCCTCATCATCCTGGGCATCACAGGAACTGCACTTGGATGGGTTGAGTCATTCCTCATTGGCATTTCTTTTAAGGTCTCCTGGAGAATAGAGGCGGCACCTAGAGCTCAACCTTGCCAAGACAGAACAACTCATGATCCCAGCCAACCCATCTGTTGACCACAACCTCACTATTCATCTTGATTCAACTATACTAACACCAACCATAACAGCTCAGAACCTGGGAGTGGTGATAGATAACCAGCTCAATTTTACTGCCCATATTTCATCGACCGCCCGGTCTTTGATTCACACTCTACAACATCAGGAAAATCAGACTGTAGAGCCGAGGAGGGCAGGGCCGGTCTGGAATGACGCACGCCCGGTCCCCAATCAGCCTGATGGGGCATGCGAGGGATAAAGGCGGCCGGGGACGACAGTTTGAGAGAGAGAGAATTACAGGCAGCTGTACTGTGTGTTTATGGTTGTGTGTTTTTGTTTAAGTTGTTCATTAAATTATTATTTAAGTTGTCAAGCCGGTTCTCGCCTCCTCCTTTCCACTGAACCCCCTTACACAGACCTTTCCTGTCTGAATATGCTACCCAGCTACTGGTCCAAGCTCTGGTCATTTCAAGACTGGACTACTGTAGCTAACACAATTAAGCCACTGAAGATGGTCCAGAATGCAACAGCACATCTGGTCTTTATCAGCCAAAAAGGGCTCAAGTCACCCCACTCTTGATTTCACTTCACTGGCTACCTGTAGCTGCCCACATCAAATTCAAGTCTTTGACTCTGGCCTTCAGGACAGCCAATGGAACCACACCATCTTACTTAAATTTACTTCTCCACTGCGCTAGCACCTATACTACTCCAGCCACCTTGAGAGCTTGGCAGTACAACACTGTAGATGTTGTTGAACTTTGTATAACAAATTGCTTGCTATGTTGCTTGCTATGTTCCTCATTTGTAAGTCGCTTTGGATAAAAGTGTTTGCTAAATTACTAAATGTAAATGTAAGTAAATTATGACAAACTGTTAACTTTTGGGTGAACTTTCTCTTTAAAGTGGCATTCACATTTACAGCGGTTTTCAGCGGCAAAGTATCCAGAAGCCATTTGTTTTGAAAGTTGGCAATTTCTGGTGACATGAGCCAATGACAACCAAGGCAACCAATCTGTTATTGAAAGCGCTTTCAAATATATATAGTATAAATATCTTTTTTTTAATTGGACTGCAAGATTTGCATTGTAAAATGTGCAATTACATCAAATACTGTAATATACATTTATCCAATGCTGAAAAAAAAAAATAAATAGAAGAAACACTGTTGTAACCAGGGTCGGTTTTAAGGTCAGTGGATATTCAGGGCTTAGCTCAGACCTACTTGGATATACAATTACCGGCCACTTTATTAGGTACACCTGTACATCTACATATTTATGTGATTATCTAATCAGCCATTCATGTGGCAGCAGTGTAATGTAAAAAAATCATGTAGATATGGGTCAGAAGCTTCAGTTAATGTTCACATCAACCATCAGAATGGGAAAAAAAATGTATCTTAATGATTTCGACTGTAGCATGATTGTTGGAGCCAGATGGGTTGGTTTGAGTATTTCTGTAACTGCTGATCTCCTGGGATTTTCATGCACAACAGTCTCTAGAGTGTATAGAGAATGGTGCGAAAAACAAAAAAACAACCAGTGTGCAGCAGTTCTGTGGATGAAAACGCCTTGTTGATGAGAGAGGTCAACGGAGAATGGCCAGACTGGTTCGAGCTGACAGAAAGGCTACGATAACTCAGATAACCCCTTTGTACAATTGTAGTGAGCAGAATAGCATCTCACAATGCACAATTTGTCAAACCTTGAGGCGGATGGGCTACAAGAGCAAAAGACCATGTTGGGTCCCACTTCTGTCAGCCAAGAACAGAAAATTGAGGCAGCAGTGGGCCTACCATTTGTGTACCTCAGTAGATATCCAGATTTGTCAGACCAGGCAATGTTTTACCAATCGTCTACTGTCCATTTTTTGGTGAGCCTGTGTCTACTGCAGCCTCAGTTTCCTGATCTAAGCTGACAGTAGTGGTACCCGGAGGGGTCTTCTGCTGTTGTAGCCAATACGCCTCAAAGTTCAATGTGTTGTGTGTTCAGAAATGCTTTTCTGCATAGCACTGTTGTAACGTGAGTTTATTTGGGTTACTGTCACCTTCCTGTCAGCTTGGAGCAGTCTGGCCATTCTCCGTTGACCTCTGTCATTAACAAGCCATTTTCACTAACAGAACTGCTGCTCACTGGTTGTTTTTTGTTTTTCACACCATTCTCTATACACTCTAGAGACTGTTGTGCTTGAAAATCCCAGGAGCTCAGCAGCTACAAAAATACTCAAACCAGCCCGTCTGGCACCAACAATCATGCCACGGCCTAAATCACTGAGATCACATTTTTTCCCCCATTCTGATGGTTGATGTGAACATTAACTGAAGCTCCTGACTCATATCTGCATGATTTTATACATTACACTGCTGCCACATGATTGGCTGATTAGATAATCACATGAATAAGTAGATGTACAGGTGCACCTAATAACGTGGCCGGTGAGTGTATATGGGGCTATTCTTAAATGAAATATCAGAATATAATATATTTTGTAATACAAGTTTAAATGTTACATCTGTGAGGTTTTATTTTTATAGTAGCCTACATCTTTAAATATTACTGAAACTAAAGCTAAAATGTCCCACTAACTTTTGTCTCAGCCTCAGAAACGCTCAAAGATCAGAAGTTGTGTGCTTTTAACACTATGTACTTTCTAATGTGATAAAAAAAACTCTATCCCATTGTCCCTTTCAACTTTGTAGTTTAATGCACATAGAGTACCATTGACAGTTTAATAGCCTATTATTGATTCGTCAGGTGTTTTACGTTTGGTTAGAATATAACAGTCTGTAAATAGGCTGAAATAGGTGCTAATGAGAAAAAAACTAAAACAAGATCACTACAAGATGATAAAAACATTCAGGGCTTTCCTGAAAACATTCGGGGCTTAAGCTCCGGTAGCCCATCCCTAGCACCGCCTATTGTTGTGACTAGGCGGTACAGTGATGTTCTGATTTGATCAAAGGTGGTACTTGGCTTAAATAATTTAAGATTTACTGAATGAGACCAACAACAGCCGGAGCTCTTTACAAACCGTCAGTTTAGTAAAAAGCAGGAGCTGTTTTCTTCAGCTAGCTTAGTGTGTTCACTGTTAAAAAAAATTGCCTTTACATGCATTTCAGACTCACACAAACAAAAGGCTAGCCATGTTTTATTAATGACTGACATATCTGATTTTGCGCCTGGGCCTCTGTTACCACGATATCCTTTAATCTTCCCCACAATAGCACTTAGATTTGAATGCTGCTAATTTGCAAATGGGATTAAAAATGTGTGGATAAATAATGTATTACAAGCACCTCTATGCCTGTGAACCACCGATGAATAGTAAACCCACAGATATGTTTTTATTTACTTAGACACTTTGGTCTTGCACACCTTCAAAGAGCCGAGTGCTTGTTTGTCTTTCATTAGCTTCGAAGAACAGCTTGTAATCCAAATGCTGGGCAGAAACTCAGTACTCTGTCTTCTCAATTTAGAATGACACAACTGCCCTCAGTTTCTCCTAAAAATAAGTGGCATTAAATATGGATGATTTTTCAAATAGGAGAACTTCTCTGTCCTTTAAGATCTAAGAGCGAGAACCACATTACAGCGACCATGAGGAGGTTAACCCAACGTGACTCTACCCACCCTAGCAACCGGGCCAACTGGTTGCTTAACTGGAGTCACTCAGCACACCCTGGATTAGAACTTGTGACTCCAGGTGTGGTAGTCAGCGTCTTCACTTGCTGAGCTATCCAGACCCTGGTTATTACAATGTTAGGGAGACAAAATTAAATTGAACATAAATTTATATTTAATATACATTAATAAACTAGAAAACATCCTATATAAATCAAAATATAGTGACAAACAGCAGTGATTAACTGCATATTTTGATTCAAAACGAAGGCAAAGTCCATTTAAGGCTCAACTGAATCACCCATATACAGATTCTCTTCACTCAAACCCAGAGTCCTTGTAGTTCCAGACTTCACACTTTCCACTCTTGCACAAGTCATAGTCGAGCCCTTCCTTCGTAGTCAGGATAATAAGGTTATAATCTCACCATTACAGCACATTAATTTAGTCTCTCATGGCACTCTTTGCATGGTAATCCTGTTAAAGTTGAACTCATTTATGTCAGACCATAAACATCATATGGACGTGCCCTCTTCCTTCCCGACGCAGTCCGTTCTATTTCGGTGAGACAAGGAAATCGGGACAGGAAAAGAGGCTCTCTGGGGCCAATGAAGTAGCACTTCAAAGTTTGGTTGAACAGGAACTTTTTGTCACAATTGAGTTATTATCAGGGGCGTCGCTACACTTCAGTGTCATCTGGGGCTTAGCCCACAGGCCATATTATAATATAAAAATAAGAAAAATCTTTCCTTCCATGACATAAAAAATGACAACCCTACCTGTCAAATAGTAATTATATTAAGCGCAACACTGACAATGGTTCAGAACTTTATATAAGCAAACGTCAGGTGCACAATAAAAAATCAAACACGTTTTAATTTTAATTGCGGAAGATCAAATCGAGAATTACAACTTCGGCTCATTGTTCATTGTGCAGAAGTTAACGCTAACAAAAAATCAAAGTAATCTAACAATTTAGGTAAATGTGCAATTTTCCTTTATCATAATATTTTGAGAATAAAGTAAAAATAACAAGAATTCGAAGCATTATGAGATTAAAGTCATAATATTTTGAGAATAAATCGAAAGAAAGTAACATTAAAGTAATGTGGTGGACAACAGCTAAGTGGATCCTCTGGGTTGTTACATACAACATAACTAACCAGGGAGATAACTTGGCTATGCAACCGAGCTGAATTTGTGGTACGTTTTTGCGAGCTCTCTGTTCATGAATGAGGTGTACATTAGTATATGAGTTTTCAACATGTGGGTTCCTGTCAAGGGAGGCACGAGATGTAGGCTCGCACTCAAGTGAAACGAAAAATAATTGGAACTGCTGTGAATTATATACAGTTGAAGTCAGTTTACATACAATTAGGTTGAAGTCATTAAAACTCTTTTTTTAACCACCCCACAGATTTAATATTAGCAAACTATAGTTTTGGCAAGTCGTTTAGGACATCTATTTTGTGCATGACACAAGTAATTTTTCCAACAATTGTTTACATTGTTTCACTTTTAATTGACTCTATCAGGAATTTCTTATGCTTCTGTGTCGACCATTCTGGCTACCGAGGGAATTCACAGCGGTCATTATCACTGCTGTGTACATTCCCCCACAAGCCGACACAGACCAGGCACTCAAGGAACTGTATGGGAGTATAAGTGAGCAGGAAACCGCGCACCCTGAGGCCGCGTTCATTGTGACCGGGGACTTTAATAAAGCCAGTTTAAAATCAGTCGCACCAAAATATCACCAGCACATTAGTTTCAACACACGAGGGGACCGGGTTTTGGACCATTGCTACTCTCCGTTCCGGGATGGCTACAAATCCCTCCCCCGCCCACCATTTGGCAAATCGGACCACTCTTCCATTCTGCTTCTGCCCGCTTACAGGCAGAAACTGAAACAGGAAGCACCCACCCTCAGAACGATCCAGTGCTGGTCGGACCAATCAGACTCTACGCTACAAGACTGTTTCGATCGCACGGACTGGGAGATGTTCCGGTCCGCCTCTGATGACGACATCGAGCTTTACGCTGATAGCGTAATGTGCTTCATCAGAACGTGTGTAGAGGAAGTGATTCCGACCAGAACTGTGCGAATCTATCCGAATCAGAAGCCGTGGATCAACAGCGATGTTCGCGCAGCACTTAATGTGCGGACCTCCGCTTTTAATTCCGGGAACGCGGAGGAGCATAAACAAGCCAGTTATGCCCTCCGAAAAACTATCAAAACAGCAAAACGCCAGTACAGGAGTAAGATTGAAGGACAGTTTAACACCACCAACTCTAGAAGCATGTGGCAGGGAATTAACATCATCACGGACTTTAAAGGGAATAAAAACTCCGCCATGAACACCGCTGCCTCTCTCCCAGATGAGCTAAATACTTTTTATGCTCGTTTCGAGGGAAATAACACCGCCCTCGCGGAGAGAGCTCTCACGGCCGAAGCTACAGAGGTTAGTTCACTCTCCGTCTCTGTAGCGGATGTAACCCGATCATTCCGACGGGTGAATATCCGCAAAGCCGCGGGTCCAGACGGCATTCCGGGCCGCGTCATCAGAGCGTGCGCGAACCAGCTGGCTGGTGTTTTTACGGACATTTTCAACCTCTCCCTCTCTTTGTCTGTAGTCCCCACATGCTTTAAAACATCCACCATTGTGCCTGTTCCAAAACAATCGAAAATAACTTGTTTAAATGACTGGCGTCCTGTTGCTCTGACCCCCATCATCAGCAAATGTTTTGAGAGACTAATCAGAGATTACATCTGCTCTGTATTACCACTCAATCTTGACCCGCTGCAGTTTGCTTACCGTAACAACCGCTCCACTGATGATGCCATTGCATCTACAATACACACTGCTCTCTCCCACCTGGAAAAAAAGAACACTTATGTGAGAATGCTGTTTGTAGACTACAGCTCAGCATTCAACACCATAGTGCCCTCCAAGCTAGATGAGAAACTCCGGGCTCTGGGCTTAAACAGCTCGCTGTGCAGCTGGATCCTGGACTTCCTGTCAAGCAGACGCCAGGTGGTTAGAATAGGCAGCAACATCTCCTCATCACTGACCCTCAACACTGGAGCCCCGCAGGGCTGTGTTCTCAGCCCACTACTGTATTCCCTGTACACACATGACTGTGTGGCAACACATAACTCCAATGCCATCATTAAGTTTGCTGATGACACGACGGTGGTAGGTCTGATCACTGACAATGATGAAACAGCCTACAGAGAGGAGGTGCACACTCTGACACACTGGTGTCAGGAGCACAACCTCTCCCTCAACGTCAGTAAGACAAAGGAGCTTGTGGTGGACTTCAGAAGAAAAGACAGAGAACACAGTCCCATCACCATCAATGGGGCACCAGTGGAGAGAGTCAGCAGCTTCAAGTTCCTGGGTGTCCACATCACTGAGGAACTCACATGGTCCGTCCACACTGAAGTCGTTGTGAAGAAGGCTCATCAGCGCCTTTTCTTCCTGAGACGGCTGAGGAAGTTTGGAATGAACCGCCACATCCTCACACGGTTCTACACCTGCACTGCAATTCCAGTGGGTTAGAAGTTTACATACACTAAGTTAACTGTGCCTTTAAGCAGCTTGGAAAATTCCAGAAAATGATTTATAGCCAGTTAGCTTCTGATAGGAGGTGTACTAAATTGGAGGTGTACCTGTGGATGTATTTCAAGGCCTACCTTCAAACTCAGTGCCTCTTTGCTTGACATCTTGGGAAAATCAAAATAAATCAGCCAAGACCTCAGAAAAAAAAATTGTGGACCTCCACAATCTGGCTCATCCATGGGAGAAATTTCATCTGTACAAACAATAGTATGTAAGTATAAACACCATGGGACCACACGGCAATCATACCGCTCAGGAAGGAGACGCATTCTATCCCCTAGAGATGAACTTAGTCTGGTGTGAAAAGTGCAAAACAATCCCAGAACAACAGCAACGGACCTTGTGAAGATGCTGGTGGAAACAGGTTGACAAGTATCTATATCCACAGTAAAACAAGTCCTATATCGACATGACCTGAAAGGCTGCTCAGCAAAGAAGAAGTCACTGCTCCAAAACCGCCATAAAAAAGCCAGACTACAGTTTGCAAGTGCACATGGGGACACAGATCTTACTTTTTTGGAAAAAAATGTCCTCTGGTCTGATGAAACAAAAATGTAACTGTTTGGCCATAACGACCATTGTTATGATTGGAGGAAAAAGGGTGAGGCTTGCAAGCCGAAGAACACCATCCCAGCTGTGAAGCATGGGGGTGGCAGTATCATGTTGTGGGGGTGCTTTGCTGCAGGAGCGACTGGTGCACTTCACAAAATAGATGGCATCATGAGGAAGGAAAATTCTGTGGATATACTGAAGCCACATCCCAAGACATCAGCCAGGAAGTTAAATCTCGGTCACATATGGGTCTTCCAAATGGACAATGACTCCAAGCATACCTCCAAAGTTGTGGCAAAATGGCTTAAGGACAACAAAATCAAGGTATTGGTGTGGCCATCATAAAGCCCTGACCTCAATCTGATAGAAAATTTGTGGGCAGAACTGAAAAAGAGTGTGCAAGCAAGGAGGCCTACAAACCTGACTCAGTTACACCAGTTCTGTCTGGAGGAATGGGCCAAAATTCCAGCAACTTATTGTGAGAAGCTTGTGGAAGGCTAATGCTACCAAATACTAACAAAATGTATGTAAACTTCTGACCCACTGGGAATGTGATGAAATAAATAAAAGCTGAAATAAATTATTCTCTCTACTATTATTCTGGCATTTCACATTCTTAAAATACACTAGTGATCCTAACTGACCTAATGTCAGGAATTGTGAAAAACTTCACTAGTTTTAAATGAGTTTAAATGTATTTGGCTAAGGTGTATGTAAACTTCTGACTTCAACTGTAAGTCCATTTCAAGATATTTTATGTGGTAAAATCCCCCCAGATACAGTATTTTTTAGAGAGGAAAACCCAATAACAATGCCGAGCGGGACTGCGCAAATCTGTCTGATTCTTTCTCCTGAATAAATTACATTTCCTACATAACTGCTGCTGAGTCCGGATACTAATAACTCTGCGCTGATGTGCCAAAGGACCAAGGATTTCTTTATTGCAAAATCCTATCCTAAAGTATGATTTAACTACATCCTCCACATCCAACTCTTGCATTAATGAAGCTGCTGGCTTGGCGTCTGTTCCATCGTTGTGATAATGATGCTCTGTTTTGCCTAATATTGAGATTTTTTCTCTAATATTTCTACTTTATTCACAAAATATACTCCTTAATTCTCACAATGACTTTATTCTAATAATTTTTACTTTATTCTCAAAATAGTATGACTATAATCTCAAAATGCTACGACTTTATTCTAATAATGTTTACTTTATTCTCATACGAAATTTAATATAATAATTTTCCAACTTTATTCTTGTAATTTTTACAAAATATTACGATTTTGTTATCTAAATCATATTTTTATTTTATTTAACATGGCAATAAAATACCATGGTGGGATCACAGAGTAAAGTTAAAAATAACTTACATTTTTATAAACGCATCTCAAAACACCTGCGTTGGGTTTCATGAGTGTTATTAAACATAATTCCAGGTTGAAAGTTATTAAATGGTAAGAGAGTGTTTTTTCCCCTTTTGCTCTGGTGTGCAGACTTAAGTACAATAATTTGACAAGTTCAGTGTAATTTCATTTTAAACTATTTAAAAATCAATGCACCACAAAGAGGTTATTTAAACGCAGCAGTTTAACTCCACGCACATGACATGGAAATGTGAACCAGCACGGGCAGAGCGCATATACAGGCAATCATTTTTGTCTGACTTTAATGTGAGATTTTATCATTTTAAGACCTATGTATTGTGCTATTTAGGCTTACAGCTCACTGTGCTGCTATTTTGAGTTGCATCTGAGGAAATCCCATTGCAATAAACATTCTTTATTCCCGTGTACCGACTCTCGACTAAACCCGAATAATCGAACAAGATGAGTGGCGCATGCATTAAAATCTACGTGGTGTGTGGATTGTTAAAAACAAATGAAGATTAGAAATTAGGCTTATAGATGATATTTTTAGAAATAATGCTTGCATAATAAAACTTCAGTGCCTCTGATACAGAAAAGCTGCACCCCCCTGAGAGAAAATAGAAAGCTACCACATGAGACATTCATAACGATTCGTCTGATGAACTTAAGCATGAACAGCAGGTAAAAGCAAAGTGCGAACTGTCAGTTAATGCAAGTTGGGCTCATTGATCGAATTAATTTACATTTGAAGCCAGAAATGAAGCCTGCCTTGTTGCTTTTGTACCCTGATGTAATTAACATCAAGCCTTACTTTTTTTTTTTTTTTTATCTCATCACAAAAAAACACATTCAGGGCTATTAACAAAATTTCCGGGGTTTCAGCCATATCAG
This sequence comes from Myxocyprinus asiaticus, assembly GCF_019703515.2. Taxonomy (NCBI): domain Eukaryota; kingdom Metazoa; phylum Chordata; class Actinopteri; order Cypriniformes; family Catostomidae; genus Myxocyprinus; species Myxocyprinus asiaticus. The sequence goes on along the minus strand of NC_059352.1, from coordinate 46,661,124 downwards.
CCAGGGTCTAGCTACGCCGCTGGACATTATTGAAATTGGGTCCATAGACTATAATCTGTCCTGATGGGTTTGGCTAAACTATGTTTAGATTCAGAGAAAACAGAGTGAGACTATTTTATACAACCTAGTACTGTACCTAAATTTTTGCAAAATTATTTTTGCGTGGCTCGTTGTACGTACAGTACATATCAGGGCAATTTTCAGGTGAAATAAACTCTAGAGGCGCTACAACAACAATGACGTTTACTCACTTGCACACAAATCACGAGTAAAACGGCACATTATCAGTTCATAAACACTTTTTTCCCGGTTCCTCACACAATGCTGCAAGCTAATATACAAGCTAATTCAATCAAGTTGTGTGGTAGCTCAACTGATATTACCTTCCAAGACCAGAGTACAAGTCCTGAAGAGCATGCAAATCATGTGAGCCGAAATTATCATAGAAGCTCCACAAAATTATGTGTTCAGCAATTGCGATTTTCATCTCACATTTACTTCATATGACACTATCGGTTTAGGTTTAAGGTTTAAGGTTTAGGGTAGGGAGGTAGGTTTTTTTTTTAATTTAAAACTCGATAAATAATTATTCTTAAAAACCTTGTTTGTTTGGGAGAAAGTTTTACTCACTTTTAGCACCACAGTTGACATTTCACCTGGGAACTGCTGTGATATGTGTAAAGAGACACGTAATATAATTTTAGCAAAAATGTTGCCACAATCACATAATTTTCATGAGATCAGGCTGATTATTTAATCAACTTTGGTAGAAAAAAATAAAATAAAAAATTGATGGAATTTTTCACAGTATCAGTGTTGGAGTAGTTACAACGTTTTGGCTTTGTCTGGGAGTGTTATAATGTCAAATTAGGAAAATGTGTTAAATGTGATGGCATTTAACATTTTTTATGTAATTTAGTATCAGTACAACAAAATAAATCCATGAATTCGATATTCTATGAACCTAAAACATTCCAACCTGATCTCATGATTAATTACATGACCATGGCCACATTTTTGCAAACCAAAATTATGTGCTGTATTACACGTTTGACTGCAGTTTTCCCAGTTAAATGTCCAGCGGGGGCCGCCAAAAATGAGTGAAATGGTGTTGTAATCAGACAAGGTGAATTTTAGATGGTTTAATAAGTAAAACATACCTCCCTAACCTAAAACTTCAACCAAAGCCTAACCAACAGTGTTCTAAAAGCAAATCAAAGGTTAGCAAAAGAGACAGCCTTACCCTTTACCATCACCTAAACCTAACCGATAGTGCTTTATAAAATAAATGTGACATGAAAAGACTTTCTGAAGCAACCACGTCATTTCATGTTGCTTCTATGACACTTTCATCTCACGTGTCAGCTTGCGTCCTTGACTGGGCCCGAACACCGTCATCTAAGTTTAAAGTCCAACACCCTAACAGGTGAGCTTCCGTGCAAGCTAATCATATAGGAATTAGTGTGTAAATGTAGGTGGGTCTGTAATACAGTACAAATGATGCATTAGAATAAAAGTGTTTCGATATCATATTATAGCAGTGTGTGAGTGAAAGACCAAAAAATATGTGTTTATAAAGTCATAATCAGCAGTTGTACTCGTGATTTGTGTGAAACTGAATTAAACGCACAGTTGTTGTAGCACCTCTTGTGTTCATTTCACCAGAAAACTACGGAAAACATAGAACGAGGCACATAAAACACTGTTTTCAGAGTTGTAACGCTCAATCTATATGAGACTAAGTTGAAAGATTTCTATACATTTGTACGTCTCTAAAGTTGTAGGCCTACATTTAAGGCTTTACATTATAGAGGCTGTCCAAACACTGATATTGTACTTTTAGTGTCAATAGAAATCTTACAAAGTATCTGCATGCTAGAAGCACACTTTGCAGATACTTTATTGAGAGCAATGTCAGTTACTCTTTGAAAAGCCGAAAAAGGCTGTCTGCATTATTGCAATTTTTCATATTATTATTATTATTATTTATTTATTTTTTAATAAAGTTCAGCCAATGTCTTCCAAGAGATCCCAAATTGTATTCATGATACTTATTTACACAATTGGTTGACTTGTTAAGCAGAACTCTGGGTGTTTAAATATGCAAAATATGTATGTTCTTTGGCCATGAACGAAGCTCTAAATTTTGGAACAGGGATTCTTACACAACTATTTATTTTCTTGTTCCCAAAACACTCATTTAAAGCAGAGAGGTCTCCATAACACTGTATGTAACTTACAACGGTTAATAAAAGTAGCAGAAGGGGGCAAAAATTCTTACAATCTTCAATTGTTCTAATTGGCATAATTAATTTTCTCTATGGGCCTCAAGATAATTACATGACATTAGTGTCATGTATAATGCATGAGCAATTTCCACCTCCCACATTCCATAGCCTAGTGTGTGTTTGTGTGTGTTTTATTTTAATATTCATCTTGAAAACAGCATGTGTTTAAATTCAAAGTGGGCATGCATAGATGAGGTATGGTCTGATGTTCATTCATTATATTAAATATTCACAGTTTGTGACATTGGGTCTGCATTCTAATTCTCATGCATCTGCACTATTCTACGCCATTTTGTAGTGCAATGGCCTTACAAAACAATTTTTATAATGGTGAATGTGGCAACTACTGAAACTTTGGTGAAGACAACACCTTGCAAATGTGAGTTGAATGCTTTAACGTCACCACACACATTGTGAGTATGTACATTATTTGAGATATAAGTGCTGGACTGTGGTTGGCTAATGTGCTAAAGCTAGCGGCAACACATTGCGTGCATTTGAAACGTCACGGCCAATGCTTCCGTGTTGTAAAAAATTGTTAGTTTTCCATTTGGGGCAATACTACGCTTCAAAAATTCATACACTATATGGCCTAGTGCACAGTGTATGCATCTTCATTTGAGACCCAGCTAGGGTCTCACTATTATCCATGCATATGCATGTATTTGTGTGTAAAACCTGCGTGTGAAAATGTTCAAGCAAAAATGTTCGGATTTAGGTTAAAATTCAAAACTAATTTCAACCAAACTTTTGCAAAAATTACATTTATATTATAAGAAGTTGAATACATCTTATTTATTTAAAAATTGTGATGTGTGAGCATTTTGGGTGAGGGAAAGACATTCCATAAAACTGCAGCCACCAATCTTTTCAGTGGTCATTTTCTAGCTCCCAAAGTGTTTATGAGTAGTCTATTAATATTTTATCTTTTACTAAACTGGCTACATGATTGCGGACTAGTAGCAATCCAAAAATCAATTGTCAGGAGGAAAGAACAGATTAAGAGAAAGAAACAAGATGAAACAACTACACCATTTCACAATAACCATGCCAATATAGTGTAACACATTTGCCATTCAGCCATATAATTGCAAAGAACCCAATTAAAATGTTTACATATTTCCAGCAAGGCACTCCATAGATAGTTTCATAAACTTTCTATGCAGCATTGTATGAAAGTATGTGTTTTTTATGTATTTTTTCATTATTATTGATATTTTACTGCTACCAAATTTAGCATGCAAAATGCATGATTTTACGCATAAAAAATATTCTGTGATAACATTGTAATGAACTGATATGAATCTGTTTCTCAAATGATGTGTGATATCATAAATTATAAAATTTATAAAACTTCTGAAAACTGATTTTTTTTATTTTCTTTGACCTGGTTGACCTGTAGTGTTAAGTGTGGAAAATATCTGTAATCAAATTGCAAAGGCTGCCTTGGCTGCAGACATTCTTAACTAAGTAATTACTTAAAATAAGCAATTTAACATGCATCACTGCCTGTACACGCCGACTGCTTGTATGTGCTCGTAAACATGCTGTTTACTGAAAGGATGCATCAATTACCAACGTTCAGGGTTCCCACAACTTTTGGCCAATGACTTTTCCAGTCGTTCAATTAGTGGGTAAGGATTTATTTATTTATTTATTTATTTTTAATAATTTTATAGTGATTTTACTCACAATAAGCAAACGAATAAACAAATCTAGCAATTTTTTCAGTTAAATATTTTATTTCTAGGCTAGACAAATTTATATTCACTATAGAAATGTCCTTGACTTTTTTAAGCGGGGAGACCACTCTTTCCTTGACCAGTTTAAGATATTATACTGTACTCTCCGTGTCTTTTCTGAATACAATTTATGACATCTGAGTTTTTTTTTAAAAGAGAGCTTTATGCCATTGCTTAACTACATTGCAGGCACATGTGTAAAGTTCATCTAGGTACATTAACAATTCTGACATTGAAATGGTGATTAATTTTTTTTCCTTTTTTTTTTTTTTTTTTTTTTTTTTTTTGAAAAGCACTATGAAAATGGCAGTATAATGTAATGCATTAAAAATTTACAAATGTAATTTATCCTCAACTTTTAGCCAGCTCTTTCTCATTGTATTGGCTATATTTCTTTGCTGTATAAGGTCCAGAAATTCATGGTTAACATTTAAAATGACTTGCTCAGTGTTTTAATAATTGCATTTGTTTTTTCGATGGCACTTTCGAAAAACATCAAGCATTTGGAGGATTAATATAATATAATATAATATAATATAATATAATATAATATAATATAATTAGTCTTATATAATTTTTTTGTAATAGTTCACCCATAACTGAAGATTCTCTCACCATTTATGCACCCTCATGCAATCCCAGATGTGTATGACTTTCTCTCTTCAGCAGAAAACAATTGAAGGTTTTTAGAAAAATATATTAGCTCTGTAGGTCCTTACAATGCAAGTGAATGGTGATCAGACCTTTGTACCTCCAAAAATCACATAAAGGAAACAAAAGTAATCCATATGACTCCAGTGGTTAAATCCATATCTTCTGAAGTGATATGATATTTAAGTCCTTTTTTTAACTCTAAATCTCCACTTTCACTTTTACATCTGAAAGCCACATGTGGTGCCTGATTAGTTTCACAGCTGAAAGTAGAGATTTATAGTACAAAAAAGACTTACATTTTGATCTGTTTCTCACCCACACATATCATATCGCTTCTGAAGATATGTATTTAACCACTGGAGTCATATGGATTACCTTTATGTTTCCTTTATGTTATTTTTTGGATCTACAAAGGTCTCCATTCACTTGCATTGTAAGGACCTACAGAGCTGAAATATTTTTCTTAAAATCTTTGTTTGTGTTCTGCTGAAAAAATAAAGTCATACACATCTGGGATGGCATAAGGGTGAGTAAATAATGAGAGAATTTTCATTTTTTGGTGAACTATCCTTTAACTTGCTTTACTCTATGTTGTAAGGTGTCCTTCAGTGCTGTGAAAGGCAGCAATTAAATAAAATGTATTATAATTTTTTTATTAAATGCATGAACATATTTATATGTACACATATTCATACATACAATAATAATTTACATAACATTTCCATTTTTCAAGAGTATATGAGATCACATTGCTCTGCTTGCTTATCAACCAATCCGATTAGGACATGTACAATGTGACGTCTGTGACATAAGTGATCGATTTCACTCTGTCAATATGAAGTAAATCAGCATTTGTGAGTGTGTATGTGTTTGTTTGGGAGGAGGGGATGAGGAAAACTGCTTGAAAGTGTCTTGGAGGTGTTTGTTCTTTGTGTCGTGTACCGTGCTTGTGAACGTGTTCTTCCCTGTTCAATATGTAGTAGCTGACCTCTATAAGCCCCCTGCCCAGTTAGGTGCTGTAAACCTGATTGATTTTGTCGACTGAGGCCAGAGTATTAATTTAAGGAAAACACACAATGACACACTAATTTACAACATGCATAAACAATCGTACATTTGCGCACAAGCCCAAACACACATCACAACACCCACAGAGCGTGAACTGCATTTCATAATTCACAAACTTCAAAGACACCCTGGATATCAAGCAAAACAGTAGCTGAACATTCTGCATTTGAAATGCATCGTAAGTTTGTAAATGTAAATGCAATTCATTTGTATTGCTGGAGATCTGCTACATCGGTTTAAACCAGCTAAACATAAGCTTTGCCAGGCTGAGAGTCCAGCTAAACAAGTTTAAACCAGCTAAACACCGCCTTTGCCTGGCTGGGAGACCAGCTGAACCAGTTTAAAACAGCTAGACACCAGCTTTGCCAGGTCAGGAGACCAGCTAGACCAGTTGAGGACCAGCTTGGACAGACTGGGAGACCATCTAAACTAGTATGAACCAGCTAAATGCTAGATTTGCCAGGCTGGCAGACCAGCTTAATACCAGGTTGGCCAGGCTGGGAGACCAGATAGACCAGTTGAAACCAGGTAAACACCAGCTTGGCCAGGCCGGGAGACCAGATAGACCAGTTGAAACCAGGTAAACACCAGCTTGGCCAGGCCAGGAGAGCAGCAAAACCAATTTAAAACAGCTAAGACCATCTAAACACCTTGAGCTGGTTTAAGCTGTCTTAAATTTCTGCAGGGTAAAGATACGTTTCTAAAAGGACAGCCTAATTAAACAAGCTAAAATTCTGCAACAAGTCTCTGCCTAACTTCAGTAGCTTTTAACTGTTAATGGCATTATAGGATGGCTAATATACTGCGTTAATAAGCTGTTTATATTGGACCATGAATCCCTTTCTTTAAGGAAAAAATCCACTCAAAAGGATGCTAATTATTGAGAAGCAAGATAAAGTTAAGACTCCTCTTGTCTAGTTAGCACAACGCTAAAATTAGCCAGGGATTGGGGCACCCAAAAGTGACAAAACACCCCAGATATTTTAAATGTGGGTGTAAAAAGTGTCCCTATAGTGAAATCATCTGGCTAATATGTGCGTTAATATTCTGTGTTTATATTTTACATTAAATGCCATTCTTTGAGGTACTGCTACTCAATCACTTGTTCAGCTCAACAAAAGAATGCTAATCATTGAGAAGGGAGATAAAGTGAAACATGTCTTGCCTGGTTAGCTCAGCGCTAACTCATGCTATGATATCCAAAATCAAGATGAGGGCAGAACACCCTTGTTATCAGATGGAAAGACTTCACCCCATTACCATGTAAAGAGCAAATTAAAGCTCTAATGAACATAAGCAGAGAGATCAGACAGCAGCTAATTAGTTATAGACCAAAAATAGCCAGAGATCAAAGACACATTCATGCATCCATCTTATCTCCATAAAAAACACAATGAACTACATTTTAAAAGCACACCCTTACATAAATCTAGGGTTTATGGCAAACTTGCCGCAAATTCGCCACTGATAATTTTCACATGCAAATTGTATATTGTTGCCAAAGGTTTGTTGGAGGTTCACCACTACTGGCGAAGAGCTGCAAACTTCTGGCTAACATTTGAGGCTATTTAAAAACTCATTTGCATGTGAAAATAAAGAGTGGCAAATTTGCGGCAAGTTTGCAGTTAGTTTAGATTGTCTGTAAGGGCACAGAGTCAGCTGGGAGTTTAGTTGTATATTTTCAATTACGTAGAGTGTAAATAGAGTCCAAAGAAGTAGCTAGACCCAAGTATGTATTTAATTTTTAAATATTATTAAAAAATGTGTACGGGATAATATTTAGACATCTGGCAAAATAAACTCTGACAGGGGGATAAGGAACCCTGAAGGGGTTTACTTTCCGATAACAACTGGCTGACTGCACAGTAACCCACTTCTTACACGGCTACAAACCAAATCAATAAATATTTGGACATGAAATATTGATTTGTGTTGAAATCGTTGAACAGCTAAATTTCACCTCCGGTTTGCATCAGTTTTCTGTTTGTGTTAATTTTGTGAAAAGACAACCTGAATGCTCATTATCCAGCTTATTACAAGACTACTTGCTGAATAAATAAATAAATAAATAAATAGACATGAAACTTTAATATGATTTGAAATTATTTTATAAGCTTACTTCCCTGATAGCACAGGTACATCACCCAGACTATCTATTTTACATCTGGAAGACTTTTCTTTTTTTTTATATTAATAGTATTTATGTAATTATATTAATATGCTGATAAGATATTTCCTCTCAGTTGTCAATAAGATATTCATCAGATGTCTTAGAGACAATTTATAATGTTTACAAACTGTATCTTTTTAAGATGTTTAGCAGATGTTAATTAGAATGTGAGGCTTTCCAGATAAAAAGATCTAAAACAGACATTTCGGAGTGATACGAGAAGTGGGAAAGATGACTAGCAAAACCCAGAATACCGGTCTGATTTGTCTTAATCCCCAGATGTGCGGTTATTACTCAGAAATATTAGACCGCTAGATGGCACCATTGTCCAATTAGAGTTGAGTATTCCAGAGACCTGTGTAATAGATAATAATAATAGATATGCCTTTATCCTCGAAAACCATGAACACAACTACACAATGTGAAAGAAAATATGGGTTATGGCTTTGGTATTGTGTTGGGTCACCATTTGATTTCCAAAGTAAAATATGGGTCCTGCAGTAAAACCATTTGAGAAGCACTGCCTTAATGCCTACATTCAAAGCAAGGTTAAAATGGGGGCAGTCTAATTCAGTGGGTATGTCTATAGCAGAAGTTAGCTAAATGTCTGAAAAAGTTTGCAGCACCTTTAAAAGACTCTGATATACATCTCAGTAGAGATAGTGGTAGGCCCTCGGGTTTAGACTGATGTTAGTTTGATATTGGCTGGTATCATGTTTCTCTGTTTATACACTTACAAAGCCCAAATAAGAAATAAAACTCTTGCTTTCTTATCCCAGGATGCCATAGTTTAGCTATATCTTGACTTCCCTGTTCAATCTAATGGTAAACAGGGGAGTGTGATATTAGAGAACACACAAATTAAACAATGACATATCTTTGTAACTGATCTCAAAATGCTTTCAATTTTATCAACGATAGTCAATAAGAATAGAGAGGTTATTTGGATATTCTGAGTATGTCAGAGTACCTTAATATGTGTTTTATGTTATATCAATGGCTAGTCTAGGAAGACAGATTATCTGCACAATTCAACCTAGCACAACCAGGCGGTATTACGGTATACCTACTGTGCAACAGAATGCTTCCGTTCATTGCGACGTGGTACTATATCCGCAGCAGCATTTAAAAATCCGACACCATGCAAAAACAGCCTGATCTCATGAAAATTACGTGAATGTGGAGACATTTTTGCAAAATGATATTACATGGTTCCTTACACATATCGCAGCAGTTCCGATGTGAATGTCTACTGTGTGGTGCTAAAAGCGAGTTACATTTTCTCCCAAACAGTTAGGTTAATGCTCTATCGAGTTTTAAATCAACAAAGCCCCTGTGATAAAGATAAGTTTGTGAGTAATGGAGGAGTCAGGAGGCAACAAAACAGGTTCAAGGTCAGTCTCTTTACTTTGTTTACACACACTTGACGGTAACCTTCAATAACAGAAATCAGTTTGCTGGTAACTAGAAGCACTCTTATATAATTAAACTCCCAGTTCGGGCTGTCGTGCTTCCTGGTCACTCTCTCTCTCCTCTCTGCCACTCTGGCGAGCCTTATCAGGTCTCCCTCTGCCATCACTATAATGAGAGACAGGTGTTAGAGTAATTACAGCCCAGGTGACGAGCCTTACCACTTTCCCTCTCCCGCCGACAAACAAATGACCATGCCCCCCTATGCCACATACCCCCACCGCCGACTCAGGCCAGGGCAACATCCGGCCTGCCTACTCCCCCCCCATTTCTGGAGAGAAAGTCAGCCACAACCATCTGTACACCCGGTCTGTGGATCAACTTAAAGACCAGATACCAACGGGTGATCCATGCGTTAGTATCCTTCATTTGGTGGAGCCACTGCAGAGAAGCATGATCGGTACAGAGGGTGAAGGCCCGCCCCAGCAGGTAGTAGCGGAGGGTAAGAACAGCCCACTTAATCGCAAGACACTCCTTCTTGATGGTACTGTACTTTGTCTCCCTGAAGGAGAGCTTACGACTAATAAACAGTACCAGCCGTTCCTCCTCTCCCACCTCCTGCAAGAGCACTACACCCAGCCCCCTATCAGATGCATCCATCTGCAGAATAAAGGGGAGAGAGAAGTCAGGTGCATGTAACAGCGGCCCCCCACAAAGTGTGGACTTTACCTTAAAGAAAGCCTGTCAGCATAACTAGGCACAAACCTCCGGTAGTAGCCAGCCAGCCCCAAAAACTGCCTTGCATCCTTTTTGGACTTGGGTGTCGGGCAAGCTGCGATCGCTGTGGTTTTATTAACCTGTGGACACACCTGCCCATGACCCAAGTGAAACCCCAGATACCTAACTTCCACCTGCCTAATTGCACATTTCTTCGGGTTGGCCGTGAGTCCCGCCTGCTGCAGCGCTGTCAGGACAGCCCTCAGATGTTGCATATGCCGCCGCCAGTAATTACTATAAATGATAATATCATTTAGATATGCGCGGCATATGCTGTGTGCGGTCTGAGGATCTTGTCCATGAGGCGCTGAAACGTGGCCGGGGCTCCGAACAAACCGAATGGAAGCATCACGAATTGATGTAATCCGAACAGTGTGGAAAAAGTAGTTTTTATCTAGGGATACTGGAGTTAACAAAGGGTTATTGGCAGATTCCTTTAAGTCCAGCATTGAGTAAAATTGAGCCGTGCCCAACCAATTGAGTAACTCGTCAATTCGTGGCATTGGGTAAGCGTCAAATTTGGACACTGCGTTCACTTTCAGGTAATCAACACAGAACCAGACCGAGCCGTCGCTCTTTGGTACCAGAACTACCGGTCTGGCCCAATTGCTGTGCGACTCTTGTATTACGGCCATTTCAAGCATTGCCTCTAATTCTTCCTGAACAATCTTTTTATGTATTCAAGAAGACGATAGGGGTGGCTGCAAACCACCACCTCCGGGGTGGCCTCAATATGGTGCTCTATAATATTCATGTGACTGGGAAGGGGTGAAAACACATCCGCGAATTCCACTTGCAACTGGGCAATGTCTGTAAACTGTGACAGTGAGAGGTGGACTCCACAGGGGACCGTGGTGAATGAACTTGGTTTGGGAGTCAGTTCCGGCCCGAACTCCGCCCTCTCTGGAACTACTGTCACCAAGGCTACAGGTACCACCTCCCTCCGTGGTTTGAGGATGTTGAGGTGAAAGATTTGATGTGCCCCCATCCGTTCGCCTAACCTCATAATCGAGATCTCCAAATCGTTGTGTGACCTCAAAGGGTCCTTGCCACTTGGCAAATAATTTGGAGCTCGAAGTGGGCAGCAATACAAGCACTTTATCTCCCTGTGCAAATTCCCGTAGACGAGTGCAGCTGTTGTACTGTCGGCATTGACATTCTTGTGCTTGGAGCAAATTCTCCAGTGTTAGAGTTTTGCTCTAAGATCAAGAACGTATTGAATTTGTTTTTTGCACCCCATGCGGCCGACGCCCATACAGTAGCTCAAATGGAGGAAAACCCTGTGGAGGCTTGCGGCACCACTCGTACTGCAAACAGCAGGGGTTCGAGCCACTTCTGGCGTCTTTGTGTACGAACTTACGAGTCATGTTTTTTAAGGTCTTATTAAATCATTCAACCAACCCATCGGTTTTCGGGTGATAAACACTGGTACGAATCAATTTAATGCCTAACAATTCGTACAGTTCGTGTAGTGTACATGACATGAATGTTGTGCCTTGGTCAGTGAGAATTTCCATTGGAATCCCCATTCGGGAGATAATTCTGAAGAGTTCCTCCGCAGCACTACGTGCTGAGATGTTGCGTAGAGGCACTGCTTCCGGATATTGCGTTGCGTAGTCCACCAGAACTAATACAAAGCGATCGCCGCATGCAGTACGCTCTAATGGCCCAACGAGGTCCATGCCAATTCTCTTGAAGGGGACCTCGATCAATGGCAGAGGGCGCTATGGTGCTTTTGGGGTGGCCGGTGGATTCACCAACTGGCATTCACGGCATGGCACACACCATTTGCGTACGTCACCATGAATGCCCGGCCAAAAAATAAAACGGCCATTAAACAGTTCAAAGTCTTTTTGTGACCTAAGTGGCCAGCCATTGGGTTATAGTTAGCCACCTGGAAGAGTGTTTCCCTGCGTCACTCGATACTTTAATAATCAAAAATTATGGGTATGTGAGTGTCACATTAGGCTGGAGCTGTTGACCATCAATTACTTTCACTTGGTCAAAGGCGTGCTTGAGGGACTCGTCACGTGACTGCTCCAGAGGGAAATCCCCCTGAGTATGGGAATTCTCTCATCTGCGTCATCCTGATGCGGAGCAGAAGTCGACGGCCCTGGCACCGCCTCTCCAGCCATAGCGTTGCACGTCACAGCATTTTGCAGGACCCATCAACACACATTACCCTCAATACCTTTTTAAAACAAGGCCAATTGGTTCCTAGAATTAGTGGATGGGTGAGGCGGGAATTAACTGCAGCCTCGACTCTATGCCTTTTTCCCCTGAATTGTATCTCAATGGTAACCACCGGATACTTGTGAATGTCACCATGCACACATCTCACCCTCACCTGTTTATTTTTACGCAATACCCTGCCTTGCAACAAGCGTTGGTGGATAGAGGTTTGGGAACATCCCGAATCCACCAAAGATTGATGTGTATCCCCTTTTACTCTTACTGGTATCCAATACGCCCCTTCCCAATCGGGGGTGGCCTGTGGAGCATCGGGATTCCGGATCAGTTTCCCCACCTCCATCACCTGACAACGATCCTGGCCATGCCCGGCTTCCCCACAGCTCCAGGTCGGCCCAGGCTTTACTTCCACACTCATTGGGGTGGTATAGAGGAGGGAGACAGGGGAAGTAGGAGGGACAGACAAGGGGAGGGGTCCCCTGGACCGGGGATGGGGATTCCTCCCTACTTCTGGGCGGGACTGAGAGGGACGGGGGCGGGGGGGGACATGAGACACAGGGGGTAGCCTGTCTGGTCCGATCCCACAGAAGAGCCACTGTATCACAAATTGCTGAAAACCTTAATGCTGGCCATGATAGAAAGGTGGCAGAACACACAGTGCATCTCAGCCTGCTGTGTATGGGGCTGCGTAACCGCAGACCGGTCAGAGTACCCATGCTGTCCTCTGTCCACCACCGAAAGTGCCTACAATAGGCATGTGAGTGTCAGAATTGGACCATGGAGTAATGGAAGAAGATGGCCTGGTGTGATGAACCACGTTTTCTTTTAGATCATGTGGACGGCTGGGTGCGTGTGCGTCGTTTACCTGGGGAAGAGATGGCAGCAGGATGCACTATGGGAAGAAGGTAGGTCGGCGGAGGCAGTATGATGCTCTGGGCAATGTTATGCTGGGAAACCTTGGGTCCTGGCATTCATGTGGATGTTACTTTGACATGTGCCACCTACCTAAACATTGTTTCAGACCATGTACACTCCTTCATGGCAACGGTATTCTCTGAAGGCATTGGCCTCTTTCAGCAGGATAATGCGCCCTGCCACACTGCAAAAATCGTTCAGGAATGGCTTGAGGAACATGACAAAGAGTTCAAGGTGTTGACTTGGCTTCCAAATTCCCCAGATCTTAATCCGATTGAGCATCTATGGGATGTGCTGGACCAACAATCCTGATCCATGGCAGCCCCACCTCACAACTTACAGGACTTAAAGGATCCGCTGGTAATGTCTTGGTACCAGATACCACAGGACACCTTCAGAGGTCGTGTGGAGTCCATGCCTCGATGGGTCGGAGCCGTTTTGGTGAGTGGGACCTACACGATATTAGGCAGGTGGTTTAAATGTTGTGGCTGATCGGTGTATATACAGTTGTGCTCAAAAGTTTGCATACCCTTGGAGAATTGGTAATATATGTACCATTTTTAAAGAAAACATGAGTGAGCAGGCAAAACACATTTCTTTTATTTCTTATGGGATTCATATTCAACTCTAGGTTATAACAAAATGGCACAATCATAAAACAAAACATGGCAACAAAGAAAAAAAAATAATGATTCCAGTTCAAAAGTCTGCATACCCTTAGTTCTTAATACTGTGTATTGCCCCCTTTAGCATCAATGACAGCGTGCAGTCTTTTGTAATAGTTGTCTATGAGGCCCCAAATTCTTGCAGGTGGTATTGCTGCCCATTCGTCTTGGCAAAATGCCTCCAGGTCATGCAAAGTCTTTGGTTGTCTTGCATGAACCGCACGTTTGAGATCTCCCCAGAGTGGCTCAATGATATTAAGGTCAGGAGACTGTGATGGCCACTCCAGAACCTTCACCTTTTTCTGCTGTAACCACTGGAGGGTCAACTTGGCCTTGTGCTTAGGGTCATTGTCGTGCTGGAAAGTCCAAGAGTGTCCCATGCACAGCTTTCATGCAGAAGAATGCAAATTGTCTGCCAGTATTTTCTGATAACATGCTGCATTCATCTTGCCTTCAATTTTCACAAGATTCCCCGTGCCTTTAGAGCTCACACACACCCAAAACATCAGTGAGCCACCACCATGCTTCACAGTGGGGATGGTATTCTTTTCACTATAGGCCTTGTTGACCCCTCTCCAAAAGTAGCGCTTATGGTTGTGACCATAAAGCTCTATTTTGGTCTCATCACTTCAAATTAAAGTGTTCCAGAAGCTGTGAGGCGTGTCAAGGAGTTTTTTGTGGCATTGGCACAGTAAAGGCTTCTTTCTGGCAACTCGACCATGCAGCTCATTTTTGTTCAAGTATCGTCGTATTATGCTTCTTAAAACAACCACACCGTCTTTTTCCAGAGCAGCCTGTATTTCTCCTGAGGTTACCTGTAAGTTTTTCTTTGTATCCCAAACAATTCTTCTGGCAGTTGTGGCTGAAATCTTTCTTGGTCTACCTGACCTTGGCTTGGTATCAAGAGATTTTTCACTTCTTAATAAATGATTGAACAGTACTGACTGGCATTTTCAAGGCTTTGGATATATTTTATATCCTTTTCCATCTTTATAAAGTTTCATTACCTTGTTACACAGGTCTTTTGACAGTTCTTTTCTGCTCCCCATGGCTCAGTATCTAGCCTGCTCAGTGCATCCACGTGAGAGCTAACAAACTCGTTGACTATTTATACACAGACACTAATTGCAATTTAAAAAGCCACAGGTGTGTGAAATTAACCTTTAATTGCCATTTAAACATGTGTGTGTCACCTTGTATGTTTGTAACAAGGCCAAACATTCAAGGGTATGTAAACTTTTGATCAGGGCCGTTTGGGTGATTTCTGTTATCATTATGATTTAAAAAGGAGCCAAACAACTATGTGATAATAAATGGCTTCATATGATCACTATCCTTAAATAAAAGACGGTTTTTCTTTCATATTTTCAAAATCAATGCCAAAATTTCACAATTTCTGCCAGGGTATGCAAACTTTTGAGCACAACTGTACCATTACCATGATCTAAAACGTGGTCAAACCACCCACCCCTACTGTCTTGAAAGTCTTCTTTATTTTTCCTTTTCGTTTTTAACTTCCTCTTTCTCTATCAAAACTGATTATGAATTTACTCAATGTTGTTACAGGTCTTTGAAAGAGACTGTGCTCGGGGCAGATCACTGCAATTGTTCCTTAGAAAATAAATGACATTTGAAAGCGGAACCGCAAGAACGGATCTATTGAAATTGTACATTTCATAATTACAGTAATCCTTCTTATATTTCTCTGAATGGGGGAGTTTAAAGCGCACCTGTTATTGCAGTGTCTCTTCCTACAGGCAGTTTAGAAAAGTCACACATTCATCTGTCTCTAAGAATCCTCTCATTTCAAGGGCAGGACTCTATTGGTTGAAAAGAGAAAATGTTTTTAATTCAGTCTGTGCATTAATTTTATACCCCTCCTGTTGCTTAGATAAGTCTACCATTTCTCCATTGCAGACACAAACAGCTTGGCTCAGTTGCTGAGTTTGTATTCTAGCAAATGTGGAATAATTACGCAGTGAGAGAGAGAGAGAGAGAGAGAGAGAGAGAGAGAGAGAGAGAGAGAGAGAGATAGAGAGACTAAACTTAAAACAAATATTATCATAGAAGAGGAAATGAGACTCCTGCCAAAGTGCCATTGCCTTGGGGAGTGAGGCTTGCTTTTATTCAGTAGCAACAGAGTGTTACCATGTCGCTTTACACTCCACGGCACATATTGCAGAGCCTGGAAGCCCATCCAAAAAATATCTGCACAGTAATCAAAAGGAGCGCTTAAGCCACTAAATATTATTTATTTATTTTAATTGTATTTGTTTATTTAGTTTCCCATGGGGAAGATGTTTATTTGCTGCATATGCGCTTTTGCATATGCAGAAAAAGAGCATATGAAGAAGTGGTTTATTGGTTGAACATCTTGGCCACAAACACAAAGATTGGAAGTTTGAGGTAATGTAGGGACATCAACCACTAAGTAGAGATCACTGTGCTTGCAGAATACCAAGTATAACATCCAAACAGTTACAGAAAAAACACCACCTGTTTATACCACCTAAAGGAATAGTTCATCTTAAAATAAAAATTCTGTTGTAATTTATTCACCTTCATGTTGTTCTAAATCTGGGCCATGTGATTTTTTTTTTCTTATGTGAAAAATGAAGAAGTTTTAATGAATATCCCGGTCTGTCTTGCCAATACAATGGCAGTGGATAGTGATTCACTTTCAAGCTTCAAAAAGGACGTAGAAGTATAAAAGTATTCCATGCGACAGAGGTGTCATATTCCAAGTTTGCTGAGGGCATACGATATGTTTTGATGATAAACAACTCAACATTTAAGTAATATTTTACAGAAAATCTTTACGCACAAGTCAAGAAGTCATACCCTCACATGCCATTCTCTTATGCCATATTCTCTGAGATCATAAGCTGAAGCAAGAGAGAGAGAGAATTGCACTGCAGTCTTTCTGAAGAAAATGTACGCTTCATAAATTGGACAGATAACTAACTCCAGCCCACGTGAGAATACTGTGGTGAAGTCTTTTAATTGGGTTGCTCCTTCATCGTGTTGTTGCATTCGTTAGAGAGCCAGATTTCAATGTTTTTCTTCTGTTTCTTTACTTTTCAGCAAGTTCCCTTTAACAATTCCAATGTATTTTGGGTGTTTTTGCTGATTTTTTAAATGTGCTATTGATGCAAACATCCCTGTTTACCTAAACGTGATGTGTCTAATATACTGCCAGTTAAAATTTGGACACACTTGACTTGAATTTATGTTGTTCGTTATCTTTAAACCTTTTGATCTAAAGGCGTATGTTTAAATGCTTGAAATTAGTTTGAGAAGGACCATATTTTTTATTTATTTTTTCTCTCATTCTGTCATAAGAATGTCAAGACAATGTAGATTTTGAAGATGCAAATGAAGAAATTACAGCAGTTAAAGCAACTAGGTAAACCGATATTGTTAGTATCATTATACTCTATAAAATGTAATAAGTTGTTGACTACTTAAAAAAAGTGAGGAAACCAATTGCCTTAAAAAAATCAAGTAAATATACTTATTTGGTTTGTGTAAAGTGGACTATTGCTAGTTCAATTTACTTGACCCAAATAAGTACATTTACTGCCAAAAAAGTAAATTTGACTTAGATTTTTAAGGCAATCAGTTTACATGCTTTTTTAAGTAAGCTTTACTAAATAGATTTTAGTGTAAGTGATTCAGTTTATTGCTAATGCTTTTAAGACCATAGGGTGGCCAGAGTTAACTCTTCCATTGCCCTCTATTGATTTTTGCCTGCTTTGGACTTGAGCTGACTTCACTTAGGTTAATGTAACAGATTTGAAAGAAAGTATGTTATAGAGGCCATCAGAAGGCATTTTTGCTTGTTCTCATGTACATTAGAATCTTAATGATTCATTGATGAAACTGAAATTGGATGTACCCCAAATATGAAGTAAACAGAGCTAATGTTTGCATTAAATAATACTGAAATTATTCTGAGAAAGATTTTGGAATGGTTTCAAATGTTCCTCTCAATGTTTGCTGCACACTAAACCAGTTAAACCTGTTAGGACTGAGTTCTTATCCAGATGGTCAACAGGGCAACTTTTCCACAACGTTGCCAGGCAACAACACTCGTGAGAGGCAAAATAATGGAATAAATGATACGTTGTTTATATATTACGATTCAGAAATAAATCTCAGGGATGCATAAGCTAGTTTTCCATATTGTTGTACTCTTTCTTATTTCTAACACTGTTACAGCTAAAATAGTCAAGTACTTGACTACAATGCTTAGTTTTCCCAAAAAATTGAATTTGTGTCATAACATGTGTCATCATCACCCTCAGTGCCGTTCCAAACCATATGACTTTCTTTCATTGAACAAAAGGTTAGTTTGAAAAAAGTAAATGGTACTTTTTTACTAACAAGCTCCAAAAAAAAAAAAAAGCACCATCACACCCATATCACAAACCAAAATCACCATCCATTTTCATTTTATGGAAAAGAGGGGCTTGGACATTCTGCTAAACTTCTACTTTCCACAGGCGAATTAATGTGGTACATGAGTGGCAGTGGTTGTGTTTTCAGTTTAAATACACTTATTTACAAATTAGAACATGCAAAGTTCTCTGCCCCTTTTAAGCTACTGAGATTTAAAAGCTCATCAGTCTATATTTTTCATATGTCTATTTTCTAAGAAAGATTACAGGGTAGCAGCTTATGCTCTAATGCTTTAAACACCCTTTTCAGGCTAGTTTGTTTTCGATTTAATGCCTGACCTCAGCAAAAATCCTCTCTTGTCTCTCAGCACAGAAACTCAGCAAACTTCTTCACAGCTGAGCTGTAGGCTGAAGAATACAGATCCCCAATGTCAAATGTGGTTTTATGCACTCTGATCCTCAGTTTACCATCTTTGGTAAACAGCAACTTTTGTTTACTCTGCATGGTGGTTTTGAAACTTTGTAATCATGATATTGGTTATGGAAAAGTCAGGTTTTACCCTTGACTCCAGCAGTGCCACAAGGACAAAATACAGCTCTACAAAGAAATGAGAGGTACAGAAACCATTAGATAAGTACAAGTCTAAAGAAAATACAACTTGTAGAGGCAGGGCTTTGTGCTGTTTGGAGGTATAAGGTTTGTTCCAAAACCTAGTGTGCTGCCTACTGCCTACAAAGGCTATAACCTAAAAGAGATGGAACCTCATAAGTAATGATTCGGAATGCTCTACATAGGCAACATCTCTGTGCAGCTCACAAATAGCGCTCCGCATGGTAGACTTGACTCCAAATTGAAAATTCAAATTGTTTGGTGTTAGCATGTTGGTAAGCTAACAATCAGCACAAACTGGGGCATTTTGCTTCCTCCACCATCATGAACTTGTTTTTTCAGCAAGCTACTAATGGTAAAAAAGTTGTGAGGTTTGACACAAATATAGAGGACGTTTTTTAAGGTTAATGCTTTATCAAGTTTTAAATCAACAAAACCGACCTCCCTACCCTAAACATTAAACCTAATCCTAACCGATAGTATCATAAAAAGCAAATGTGAGATGAAAAACTCAATTGCTGAAACAACCACATCATTTTATAGTGCTTTTATTATAATTTCAACTCACATGTTGACTCACATGCTATGTGGGCATACGCCAGTCCTTTGCATTGCACGTGCAATCAAATAGCATTTGAACAAACTTGTAAATGCAGTTAGTTATGTAATGCAAATGTAAGAATGTTTCACCTTACAAGTTTTTATGCTATAGTATGTTTTACCTCATAAGATAGCACTGTGTGGGGTACAGGGTGAAAAATAAGTGTTTATGATAATCTGATAATAACTGATAAAGTGATAAACTGCCTTTTTACTCGTGATTTGTGTGAAAGAGAATAAAAGTCATTAGCAATGTTTCCATTGACGTTTTTGTATGCACATTTTAGGATACTGTATTAAAAACTGCTGGATGGAAACACCAAGATGTGAATAAATTCTACAAAATACGCATTTAAAAATGTATCCGCTCGCTTGAGGTAGATACATTTTTTATACGATAAGAAGAAATGCGCATAAACTATGATGGAAACACATACAGTATACCGAATAAACTCCAATTGAATTTATTAGGAATAGAAGATGCTCATCAAAAAAGTCATGTGATTGAATAACATAAGTAGACTAACCAGAGGATCGATCATCGCATCTGAATTGGTGCGCTGGTCATCCAGAAATACCGGTGTGCTGAAAATCCAAAGCCTGCAAAGAGTTTGCAGTGCAAATAAGTCGAATACAAACTTGAACTGTGCCAAAGAGCAGGTTTAATGACAGTTTTGAAAAATATATTATAGATCCCCACAGCAAAGACATAAGGAAGGAGGAACTCACACACATAGTGCTCCCAGAACTGTGACTCGCTGTCGCTCCCAGAAATGAAACAAAGTTCTATACAGTGTGTGTCTGTGTGCTCTAAACCGCAAGTATTTTATTAATAAAGATCACAGTGGCTACAATTTCTCCAGAAGTGGTGATTTTGTTCTTGTGAAAACATGGGAAGGAAATGCTGCTTTTTTCGCACAATTTCTTGCGATAGTATAGTTTTTCGTATTAAATAAATTAAATTCACAACTTGGATGGAAACATAGCTATTGTTATTGGAGTCCCCTTATTTGTTTATTTCAGCATGCAACTGCCATGAAACGTATGAAAAGACACACAAAAATAATTTTACAAAAAATTCAGGAAAATAACATGATTCTATGAGACCAGAAACCAACAAAGCCACCAAAATGACTAATTTGTATTTAGATTTCTGCTTATGAATTTTGAAGCAGTCTAAAAAACAGAATTCATTTTCCCCCGAATTCCTGAAAAATTTAAGCATCTGTTAGTGTTTGCCACATATTAGTGGTCAATTGTCAATTTCTGCACAACAGATTTTCCACCATCTTGAATTTTAAAGCTGAAGTGTGTCATTTCAGCCCCACAAGCACAACCGAATGGAATTGTAAAGATTAAAAAAACTTTTTTTGAATACGTATGCTGTTAACCGAACACACAGATGTGTCAAGCCAAGTCAACATTGTTACAGTATGACGAGCTGGGTGGGTCTCTTAAAACAAAGAGGAATTTTTATAGTGCCACAGAGAAACACTGTTTACAGTTTTCGATAAAATTAACCTACAAATGGCGTACTTTTAGTTGTCTCTGCATATTAAGCTGGAATAGGAGAAAGAATTTTAACACCAATAAAGCTACACACCTTAGCTTTAATGAGAACATTTTCACATGTTGTTGCCAACTAAGGGTGGCTAAGGAGTTTGGTCAACAAATCCTAAAAATTGTCTAAAACATTGGTTAAATGTACTCATAACCTTTAAACAACTAATCCTAAAATCATATTTGGGAAATAGCCCAAGCCAGAATGATACTTGAGTCACCCACACTACCGTCTAGGCCACGTCTCTTATTACCAAAATGTCTTCTTTTAAAATTTCTATAAACTCAATTGGAACAAAGACTGTACCAAGTTAATTTGCTTGAAGAGAGTTTACAGTTGCCAGCATGCGATTAAAGGCAGTTGAGGAACGACCTCTACTATTGTTG
Source organism: Myxocyprinus asiaticus (assembly GCF_019703515.2). Taxonomy (NCBI): domain Eukaryota; kingdom Metazoa; phylum Chordata; class Actinopteri; order Cypriniformes; family Catostomidae; genus Myxocyprinus; species Myxocyprinus asiaticus. The sequence continues at coordinate 46,639,688 of NC_059352.1, read as the reverse complement.
CTGAAGGTCTATGCAGTGAAACAAAATCTGCTTTATCAACCTTTCACAAGGTTAAAGGCTTCCACAAAAGACTCCCCCTCATCTCCACAAAGCCGGAGAATGGTGCCTACATTGGATTTCACATGATCTTATCTCATTTGACGGTCAAGATAGTATTTTCATCCCCTCCCCTCCCCCACCCCACCCCCTCGTCCATCCACTATAATCCATTTCCCTCAATTCTGGGTCTTGAGACCAGCCACAGAGGGCCATTGGATCAATATTTGCCAAGTTTAAACTAGAGGATTATCCGTCCATCAGGGAGTCTAACAGAAACTCTCCAAGGTGACATGAATCCTTTTTTGTCCGCCTCCATTTTGGAGGTCACTTTACCAACCCCCCCTGGGAAACAATGCGTACTTAGTAATTTACCCTTTTATTTATTAGTTTGGCTAGTTGACAAATGAACTGAGCCATCAAGATTTTAGGTTAAAATGTATTTAGAAGAGAGGAGACCGAGGCTTGGAAGTTTTCACAAGGGCTATATCTCAGTAACTATAAGGTTTTGAGTCAAAAGTCCAATTACAAAAAGGTATGTTTTTCTTAGCAGTGGTTTTGTATGTTGGTTTCAAACACCTAGTTCAAATCCCTCTTAAATTGCAATATCATTTGGGTAACAAGTGAACATAAATAAAAATAAAAAAACACACTAGAATATATTCAGGAAAGGGTCAACTGAATAATTCAGGTCGAATTTAACCAAAAGTATGAACTAGGTTTGAACTAGTTTTTACTGTTTATATTTAATTGAAAAGTTGGCTAAAATGAAATGGTAGGTTCCATTGTGACAACTTAACCAAATTACTCTTCTATTGGGGCATGTTGTCACACAAGGTCAACATGTGTTCAGTGAACTGTATCTTTTAACAGTGGGAATGTTCAATAGCTTTTTTCTGTTATAAGACTCCAAGGTATGTGCCTATACAGAAATTGACTTTCAAAATTAAACCTACCTTGAGCAATATTCACTGGAGTAAAAAGTGTGACAACTAGCCTCAGTCCACCTATTTGTATAAGGAGACATGTATGTTTTAGATGCTGTAACTGGTCACCATTTCTTCAAGTTTTTCAACACTTTTAATCAACTTGATAACCCATTCATTTCAGTGGTCCTGTGGTGTGACAAATTAATGTTTAAAACCATTCAACTATTCCATGTAGTCTTTCAGTTAATATGAGGTCATGATAAATGCGTGCACAGTTTCAAAATGCTTTTTAAAGTACTTTTAGATGGTGTGTAGAGCATATCACTACAGGACATTTCAGGGTATTAAAGGAATATTCTGGGTTCAATACATGTTAAGCTCAATCGATAGCATTTGTGGCATAATATTGAACACACACACACACACACACACACACATACACACACACACACACACACACACACACAAAATAAATAAAAAAAATAAATAAAAAAAATATTTTTGACTTAAAATAAAAAATCTGGGTTACAGTGAGGCACTTACAATGGAAGTGAATGGGGCCAATCCGTAAACATTAAAATACTCACTGTTTCAAAAGTATAGCCACAAGATGCACAATATGCAATATGCATGTTAACATGATTTTAGTGTGATAAAATGACGTACTAACTTCTACAGTGTAAAGTTATAGCCAATTTTACAACTTTGTTGCCATGTCAACAAACCCTAAAATGACTGTTAAAAATGCTAATGTAAGTGCTTTTATAAAATTATAAGGTTTAAATTTCGACATTAAACCCTCCAAAAATTGGCTCCATTCAGTTCTGTTGTAAGTGCCTCACTGAAACCTCGAGTTCTGCTTTTTTTTAAAGGAGGGACGAGTCAAAATTATTTTTTGTGGTAATAATTAACATTATGCCACAAATGCTGTCGATTGAGCTTAACTTGTATTGAACTCAGGATATTCCTATAACCCTTATGTGGTGTTCCGGTCATTTTGACATGGACAACTTTTTATTTTCTATTGTATTTTATCATTTATTTATTTATTATTATTATTGTTATTTTTTACAGTTGGAATACAATTCCTTGACTTTGTTCACAAATGGTATCTGAAAACACACACACACACACACACACACAAAATGGACAATTTTCTTTAATTTTTTTTTTTGGTTTTATTTCACTTTGTTACACTTGTTGTGGAAATTAATGGATTAGACTAAAAAATACAGAAATATTAAGTGTTCAGGAGCATCCCTTTAGATGAGCACATATGTGGGTGTGTGTTTGCAAACACAAAGTCCGCGGACATGTGCACACACACACACACACACACACACACACACACACACACACACACACTGTGTGTTGAACGCCCTTTAGTGCATCGTCTTTCCATGTATACTCTTTGAGGAATATTTCAAGATCTACTTATCATTTTATGTTGTGTTTAATCTTGTTTGTATCGGGATAGTCTGCTGTAAGTTACGATGTGACATTGTCTATGTTATATGTATGTTTTAGGAAGTAATAAGGAAAAATGTGACAAAAAGAGAATCCTGTTTATTCTATTTATTTGTGCCTGTGGGAATTTTATACACTAAAATTAATTGCAAATTTGCTCATTGCATTTTAAATATTGAGACCTTTCCGACGATATATAACACATGGCATAAACATACAGTATATATATACATAGTACAAATCCTGTCATAATTACTAAAAAATAAGTTAATAAAAAGATCTATTGGAATATCTTGTGATAGTATACGCAATATGAGAGATTTATAAACAGTCTTAGTGGGCCGTCATTTTTGCCCGGGAACACAAAATGTTAGACTCCCAAATGGAATCATTTAACTAATGCAGTAAGTAAAGTTTGAACTTATTTTATGCTTATTAATGCTGAAAATGTTTGCTGATGCGTCACACTACAGGAATGAATAAATGAACATTGAAATAGTTACCGGTCATAAATAAATAAATATTACAAATATAATTAATAGTAGGAGGTAAAACTCTCTTTCTGTCCATGACTACACAGGACTCAATACTGTGACAAGATAATACAGACTTTTACATTTTAGGGCAATATGTAAATTCATTTCCTATTTGAAGATCCACATTTTCACTTGTTCAAGGTTTTGAATTTACAGCTCCAAATGATCTGCTTGTGCTCTCACATTAAGAATCAATCATATGTAGGCTATGCATATTTGCTGTTACTGTTCTAACACTCGGCAATGAAAAAAAAAAAACAACAACAACAAAAAAAAAAAAACATCTCATTAACCAGAAATCCCTGCAAAGCCACTATGTAAACAACTTGACCCTATGTTCTCTCCGTATGCCAACTAAAATTACTCACCCACAACCCAGCAGTGCAACTGAAAATGGAGTTTTGGAGGCAACAAAAAGAAAGGCATTGGCTGACACAGGTTTGTTGCTCTTAAAATACCCTTGCCAAGCTTCTTTCTCTTTTCAATGTACTAAGTCCAAGGTCACCCTTGCATAGAGTGAATAGGATCTTGAGGTTCTTGTTCATTTGGCAGTGCACTACATGTTTATCTTCCAACTGCTTTAACTTTCTAATGTCTAATTATGAAGACTGAATAAAAATATTTTTGAAGCATGTGCCACTTACATGAAAAAATCCTTGGAGTCAACTGAGAAAAGAGCAGTCGACAGTTTCTTAAAAAAAATAAAATAAATTAAAAAAAAAATTATCAGTATATCTGGCCTTGCCTAATACAAGTTTCAGATGATAAAGATGCAGATTAATTTAGTTGGAAGAAAAATATATATATATATATATATAAAACAGGTTTTTCACTAAGTGGTTGCCAGAGAAACATGACATGTACTGTACAAATTCTGACTATTATTTTGACATGTTTTGCTTTTACTTCCATGACGTTGTCTCAAGGCATATCTCTTGACTGATTTAGAGTTCTACTTGTTTGTTATGTTCAGCATTATAATTAGTTGACAGGTTGTCAAGTTGAGTATAATCAACGGAAGTTGACTTTCAAATCTGTTGCAAGACATGATAATTTCTACCGTTCTTTGTCTACCAGATATGAATGCTTTGCAAATTCACATTTCCATTCCATTTCACAAATGGTTGTTCAATTATTTTGCAGCCATGTCTATTTCAGGTTGTGTCACTAAAAAATGAGTAGCAGCATGATCGAATTAAAAAACTAACAAATGGATTGCTGATCTTTAAAGTGCAATTTGCTGCCAAACAGATCAAAACTCATTACTCTAAGGCTTACTTTCAAAACGTAAAGGGAAAATAAAAGTTGTATTATAATTGACTAACCATCATCAATAACATTCAATACGTACCCCTACCTTGCCCATACGTTACCACTTGCACATGTACATACACCATTCTGTTATATATCCTATTATTTGTGTCTATTTATACTCTTACATTGTTTTATATTATGTGTCTTCTGTGTGCACTTGTTTCTCCTATCACCCCCAAAAAATACAAAAAATTAATAGTCATAATAATAATAATTCCTTGTGTACGCGAGAACACTTGGCAATAAAGCTCATTCTGATTCTGATTCTTCTAATCATGATGTTCCAAACCCCTTTGACTTTCTTTTAACTTCAAGTTTTTTCTGCTTCTTCTTTAAGAATATTCTGGAATTTATTTTTCATGTAATACACCTTGGCACCACTGGATTGAAAAAAATAAATAAAAAATATGCTATTGAAAACACTCCTTTATTTAAGAAGATAAATATTAATATTAACAAATAAAATAAAATAAAAATATAGCCTTCATGTGTTTCTAAAAGGTGCACTCAGTAAATTTTTGTCATCTTAGACTTACACTGACACCTAGTGGCTTGGATGCAGCATCATTTAAAATAAATCGTTTTCAGTTTTAGATGCTAGTGTAGAAACGTCATGGTTACTTTTGTAACCTCAGTTCCTTTATGGAGGGAACGAGACGTTGTGTCAATTTAGTGACACTAGGGGTCACTCTTGGGAGCCCCAAACACCTCTGCTTTTTTTAAAAAAGGCCAATGAGAATTGGCAAGTGGAATTTCCATGCCACTCCCCCGGATATACGGGTATAAAAGGAGCTGGTATGCAACCACTCATTCAGGTTTTGTGCTGAGGATCTGAGACCAGGTCCTGGCCATTTCAGCGGGTAGTTCAGCTTTGTGGAAAGAGGGACACAATGTCTCATTCCCTCCATCAGGGAATGGAGGTTACGAGTGTCGATGTAGTGACACTAGGGGTCCCTATACAAAATGCCATAACTATCTGAACTGTGTTACGTGAACTGGTGGTGTGTGACGGGCAGACCGCTGTGTGCCTCATAGCCAGCGCACCAGGCCATCACGTAACCTCCCCCAACGCTCTTATGAGCATCGAACAGTCCTACAGGAACAAGTCGACTGCCCAACAATAGGGACAGGCTAGCCCAGCTGAGGCCTCTTTACCTCTCTTTTCTCCCCAAAAAGAGTGGAATTTGTTAACAGACTGGGAGCCATAAGTGTCTATACTGGGGGGTGTCCCTCCCAAGGGGAAGACTCCACGGAGACCACACCCCGCCCAAAAAGGGGGGGGGGGGTATTTTGAGTGGAATATGTCACATGGTCTTACAGAGTCTTGTCGGAAGTATGTCATGTGGAGAGGTACCATGGTAGATCCTACCCGAATGGGGAGGAGTTTCTATAGAGCATGGCAACCGGGGGCAGAGGGGTCTCTGCCCAAGGAAGACGGAGTTTACCGACAGGGAAACGATTTTGCGGAAGATATCACATGGGGTCGCCTTGGGGGAACCAGCACATGTGGAGCACCTACCTCAGTACAGGGTCTCATTAGCATACGTACTGGGCCGGCAGCAAGTTTCTACGCAAACTCAGCTGCCAGAGGGCTAAGGAGGAAAGTCATCCAGGGATCACAGTCATTGAACATGATTGGGAGTCAAGAGCGCATGTCTTAACGTCAAGGGAGGGGAAAGGCACTATGCGCAAGTGGTAAACAGCCAGCTGTCCCGGAACTTACCTGCTCGTGCCTGCCAATACACGGGATGAGACCGGCTCAACCCGGAGATTGTAGAACCTTACAAAGGTGTTAGGTGCTGCCCAGCCCGCTGCTCTGCAAATGTCTGCCAAAGAGGCGCCACTGGCCAGGGCCCAGGAGGCCTCCACACTCCTGGTAGAGTAACCCCGCAGGGGGCGGCACGTCCTGAGCCTGATATGCCATCGCGATGGCGTCAATGACCCAGTGGGCAATCCTATGTTTGGAGACAGCGCTTCCTTTCCGCTGTACACCAAAGCAGACAAATAACTACTCTGAGCTTCTAAATCTCTGCGTGCGATCCAAATAGATGCGTAAAGCTTGCACCGGACACAGCAATGCCAAGGCTGGGTCTGCCTCCTCCTGGGGCAGCGCTTGCAGGTTCACCACCTGATCCCTAAAAGGGGTCGTGGGAACCTTGGGCACAAATCCCTGTCGGGGTCTCAGGATCATGTAGGAGTAACCCGGACCAAACTCCAGGCACGATTCACTGACAGAGAACGCCTGCAGGTCCCCTACCCTTTTGATGGAAGTGAGCCAGTCAGGAGGCCAGTCTTCAAAGAGAGTGCCTTAAGCTCAGCTGACTCCAAGGGCTCAAAGGGAGCTCCCTGTAGACCCCGAAGGACTACAGAGAGGTCCCACATGGGGACGAGGCGCGGTCTGGAGGGATACAACCTCCTAGCGCCTCTCAGGAACCTGATGATCAAGTTGTGCTTCCCCATGTACTTACCATCTACTGCATTGTGATGAGCCGAAATAGTGGCTACATACACCTTCAGGGTGGAGGGGGACAGCCGCCCCTCCAGCCTCTCATGCAGGAAGGAAAGCACTGATCGACTGCGCATCTCTGGGGGTCTTCGCGTCAGGAAGAACACCACTTAGCGAACAGACGCCACTTCAAGGCATACAGGCGCCTCATAGAGGGCACCCTAGCCTGAGTGAACGTGTCTAACACTGCGGGTGGTAGGCCACTTAGATCTTCTGCATCCCGTCCAGGGGCCAGACATGGAGATTCCAGAGGTCTGGTCACGGGTGTCAGAGGGTGCCCCGTCCCTGAGAAAGAGAAAAGGGGGGGGGGGGTGTCGCGAGGTGCGTGAGATCCGAGAACTACGTCTGGGTGGGCCAGTAGGTTGCTACTAGGATGACCTGCTCCTCGTCCTCCCTGACCTTTAGGCTCACTGGGGGAAATGCATATTTGCGTAGTCCAGGGGGCCAACTGTGTGCCAGCGCATCTATACCGAGGAGTGCCTTGGTCAGGGTGTACCGAAGCGGGCAGTGGGAGGATTCCCGGGAAGCAAACAGGTCTGCCTGTGCTCGACCGAATCAACTCCAAATCAGCTGGACCACCTGAGGGTGGAGTCTCCACTCTCCCCTGAGGGTAACCTGACATGACAGCAGGTCCACTGCGGTGTCGAGGTCGCCCGGGATGTGAGTGGCTTGTAGCGACTTGAGGCACTGCTGACTCCAGAGGAGGAGATGGCGGGCGAGCTGTGACATGTAACAGGAGCGTAGACTGCCTTGACGGTTGATGTACGCTACCGTCGCTGTGTTATCCGTCCAGACCAACACGTGCTTGCCCTGGATCAACGGCCGAAACCTCCGCAGGTCGAGCAGTACTGCCAACAACTCTAGGCAGTTGATGTGCCAATGCAGCCATGGGCCAGTCCAGGAGCCGGCGGCTGTGTGTCCATTGCATACGGTGCCCCAGCCCATCTTGGAGGCATCTGTTGTAACCACGACGCACTTGGAGACCTGCTCTATGGGAAACTCTGCCCATAGAAATGCAAGGTCGGTCCAAGGACTGAAGAGGCGGCGACAGATCGGCGTGATGGCCACGCGATGTGTCCCTTGGCGCCATGCCCATTTCGGGACTTGAGACTGAAGCCAGTGCTGAAGCTGTCTCATATGCATCAACCCGAGCGGTGTGGCCGCCGCTGAGGATGCCATATGCCCCAGGAGCTTCTGAAAAGGTTTCAGTGGAACCACTTTTTGTAAATGAAAATATACTCTTTTAGAATATACTCTCTTATTTTCGCTCTGCCGAAGCACTCAGGGGTGTTCTCTGCACTTCTCCGAGGGGGAGAAGCCGCTAAAATGCGCCGTAAATCCAGCAGTTTTGAGGTGCGTCTTTGGAGGGAATTGAATTCAGTGCACTGAATACAATCACTCGGCTCCGAAGAGAAAATCTGAATGAGTGGTTGCATACCAGCTCCTTTTATACCCGTATGTCCGGGGGAGTGGCATGCAAATTCCACTCGCCAATTCTCATTGGCGTTTTTTCAAAAAAGCAGAGGTGTTTGGGGCTCCCAAGAGTGACCCCTAGTGTCACTACATCGACACAACGTCGAGTGAGTGACAGATAGGGAATGTAATATTCACAGACAGCCATGATTACTTTAATCAATGAAAGAAAGTGTCAAATAACAGGACTGTTACTGAGATTAAGCAAGTAGTATTTGGCTGCTCATGTGATTCTATCATGGTAGCCCCCATGTGTGGACCCTCTCCAAGTAGAATAAAACAGCTTTTATAAGGTTACTGATATGACTGAAGTCTTAATTTTAATGTGAGTGCTCATGATTTACTACACATATTGCAAAATTACAATTCATGTCTTTAGGAGTTAAACATTTTTTAATGAGGAAAAAATTACTGAGTACCAAGTAAAGATTGCTTTAAGCTTTTAAAGTAAATATTCGGGAGCCAGTAAAACAGAGAACGGTGTAAACAGTGATTTAGATTTTTCAGTAACAGCAGCAATTAAACATATATATATATATATATATATATATATATATATATATATATATATATATATATATATATATATATAAAACTACTTAAATTATTAATCCTAATTGGGTGATTATTAGATTCAGTGTAGTCAAAGTTTGACTGAGAAGCAGACCTGTCATTAAAATGTATTTGGTTAGTTATCCAGCCAAGGATAGAGAGTGTTTTTATTTTGTTGTTTTTTCTTGTCAATATTATTGTTTGATTTATATTAAGTTCTTTTTAGGCTGCATTTACACATCGCACCTAAATTTATTTTTATTTTTATTTTTTTATACATATTTGATTTTTTTGTCCTGTCTGCTTATACTCAAGTAATAGATTAACGGTGGTGTTTACATTAATATCATATCAAGAAGGTGCAAATTTGTGTCCCGTCAGCTTACATTCCCGTAATATATTAACAGTTGTGTTTAAATTCATATAGCATCAAGAGGGGCATTTAGACCAAGCGTATTTGACTGTTAACATGCGCAGCTGCATTCACCATGAGACTGTTCAGCCGCTACATTAATTTGTGGGCGAACTGGAAAGCTAATAGAGCACAACAGTCTAGTTCTAGAAGTAAAAATCCCATTCATTTTTTTTCCCATAGACGAATTGATTTTCAACAATAACTTTTTAGACAGGCCTATTGTGAACTCCGAGGTTGTTCGTCGATGGTATATGCTTCTGTTGAAGCCATCATCATTTCAACATTATTGTTTAAAAATCATGCTTAATAGCGGAATTCCTGGAGAACAACTACACTACCCATGAGTCCAGCATAGACAGATCCACCAATCAGAGACCCGCAGACAACAAAGCCCGCCAAACAAGTCCAGCAGCAAGTATCTACTTCCATGACCCACTGTGAATGATGCAATCGAGTCTGTGTCCTTAAACCCTCAAACTACATTTACTGTATATTTGTACAGTATATATCAGAATATTTCGCAGTAAACTTAAAATATTTTGTTTTTAAACTTATAATCAATAATCTAAAATCAATTTTTTTATTTGATTGTGTCATTCACAATGCTTCATGGGATTGTAGTTCATACCCTGGTGAAAGACTGTAAGTGGGTACTGTAGTAAAACCATGTTTAACCCTTATGAAATTGGTTTTGTTACAGTAATGGTTTTATTAAAATAACCATAGTTTAACGAAGGTATTTGCACCAAAAAAAAAAAAAAAAACATGGTTACTTCAATCATGTTTACTGCAATATTACTATAGTAAAACCATAGTAAATTTATTGTGAAGGAACGCAAAACTTTTTGTGATGAAAAACAAACTATTGTGAGAGAACGCAAAACTTTTTGCAAAGAAACGTAAAACTATTTCAGAAAATAAATTCCTTCCCTGTCCTCTAATGAGCGCTGTAGAATGTGGATTGGTGCTCTCAAGCTCCAAACTGACCATAAAATCATGATCAATGTACAATGAAAGTGATCCATAAGACCAATTTTTATTACATGTCTCCAAGTACCATATAAAAGATTTGTGCGAGAAAGTGACTGCAATTTAAAATTGTTATTTAATTTGATGCTGTTTGACACGTACCATCAAGTTTGATGTCAGAGACCTCAAACATCACAGGTTCTTGCATATCTCGTGTCTAAAACGTAATTGACATAAAATCTAACATGACATGCCAAATGGTGGCATATTTTATCATTATATAATTTTTTTTATTTTTATTTTATTTTTAGCTATAGCTAATTTTGGAGCTTGACAGCATCTGTACCAGCATGAATACAACATGAGAGTGAATTAATTATGTCATAATTGTAATTTTTGGCCAAACTATTCCATTCAAACAAGTACAGTATATTCACATGTAATTATATTATATTTTGCCCTGTGTTGTATGCCAAACAGGCTTATTTTTTTTATTTTTTTCCCTTGTTCTTCTTTTTTATTTTATTTTCCTGAATCCTTATGAATCATCTGTGCTCTTGCAGAGAAACACAAACTGCCACGTCACTATAGGAACAAGCAGTACTGTCAGCCAAGCATGGTTGCTTTGTCCATAAATGTATAATAAAAGAATGCACATAACAATTGAACCTCTCTAGCTCCGCACAGGAGAAGTGCATCCCAAGACCTGTTGAGATATTCCATTTATTTGTAATACCCTCCACGGCTCACAGCAGTTATGTGTACTGCTCTGCTGGGCTATGATACAAATTCATACCCGTTAGCCTTTCAGAATTGGATCAATTTAGAAGACATTACCCCACAAAGTCAATCTAAAGAAAAATAGATAGTGGATGTATAAATTCGGAGCAGACACTTGGTTGTATTGAATGCAGTTTTATTCTGTGCGATACTTCTATGCTCCTGTCAAAATCTCCAATTTCAAGGTTAACCCTGCGACTTAACTCTGGAGAATCAGAGCTATTATCTGTAACATCTTCAAAAACATATTAATCTGATGAAATGTGTAGTATCTGCCACAAAAATGTGTTGTGCCTCTGTTTAACATTTTTTCAGAGCACACACTGATCAACCTGGTCTGTGTAATGTCATATCCAATTTTTCAACTCATCTCATGCCAAGCTAAAACTGTAAACCTGGTTACTTTCACTTGATGTGCATGCTGGGATAGCTGGAAAGGAAGTGGCATACAGTAAATATACATAAAACACTGTTTGTATGGAGCAAAATTCACCCACTGGAATTACGTAAACAAGTAAGAGGTTTCTTTCACTTTGAAAAGGAGTCCCACCTTAAAATGACGATTTCGAAAATGTGTTGATTTACAAAAAAAAAAAAAAAAAAAAAAAGTTTGGTTTCAAAGCATCTGGTTCCCCTTCACTCCCATTTGTTTACAGTCCAGTCAAATGACCGGATGCTAATTTTCACACAAAACAATTACTTAGATATACCTCTATGATAAACGTTTTCAGTTTCTGAGTTCAAAGTAATTTTGATATTTTATTTCTGGGGCTTCAAGTCAAAGTGGTGTAACCGTCCAGGGAACTGTAAAATAAATGAGTCTCATTAAAAGCAAAAAATCTTGAAAAAAGTAAATCTTGGTTTAATAAGTAGTTAGTTTTTAGCTTAACACATTTACTATGTGTAAAACTATGAAATTAAAGCCACATTTTCTCTTGAAAAAATCTGTTGTTTGTAATGTTTTTCGTCCATAATGACCATGAAAGGGAAACAATCTTTTAAATATTACACTGTAAAAAATGTCTGTTATTTTAGCGGTAAAAGAATGTAAAAATTCAACAGTAAAAATTACTTTGTAAACAGGTAGTTAACTTAACATGTACAGTACAAAATACAGTATAAAATATATTTAACAAAACATACATGTAATTTTACGGTAAAATATTGTAAATTATATATATATATATAATATATATATATATATATATATATATATATATATATATATATATATACAATTTTACCACATAATTAACAGTAAATTTACCACATAATTAACAGTAAACATGTACTTTTTATGGTAAACTATTGTTAAAATTATGGTGAAAAAGAATAATCGGGCGTTCCCAGAAGTACCTGTGTGACCCATATCATTTAATTATATTTTATGGGAATAGTTTTGTTTCTTCTTATTTTTAAAATCAGTTATGTACATTGGGGTGTTCTGTGATATATTTTACGTAGTTTAGTTCATGTTTATTGCATTATTTTAGTGTCACATGTGTATTAATTATTGCTCTTGATGAACTTCAAGTCTTCATGTGTTCTTTTGTAGTTACTGCAGTAATTAACAATACATTAAAGTAAAAAGCAGACTTTTAAAGTTCCACAAGGTTAGTATATTAAGTTTATTTCATTTAATAATATAAACGGTAGTGAACCGTAAAATATACGGGCATCAAAATGACATCCCGTAAAGCCTGAAACATGGTCACCGTATTTTTATGGTCAATTTCTGGCAACCACAGCTTCCAGTATTTTACCATGAATTTAAAAGATTTTTTTTTTTTTATTTATTTATGTTTTTTAGAAAAAGGTAAAAAATACACTCCTTTATATTTGTAATTCTTTTTTATGTAATTTATCTTTCATAGTGTTACTGTACATTTGAATATCTATAACGAAAATGCATGACAGTGTCATTTATACAGCGATGTTGCTAATTAATAACAGATGTTTTTATAAGTGTAATTGTGTCGCAGGAGATTGAGTCATAAGTGTCCCAATTCTTAGTGGAGGATCACTCTTGCCAGTGCCCGAAATCATGTTCACGATATACTGATTCACGACATAGGGAGCTGGAGAGCTGATTGAGATGCAGCCTTAGTCAATATTTTTTTTTGTAGAAAATGCTATAAATATTTTTTTTAATTTTATCTATTTTTATAATGAAACCAACGTGGACACAAAGATTACTTTTCTTCTACAAACTTGATGGATGTTGTCAAACTAGATTTTTAAAAAAAATTCTTATTTGTATCACCTCTTTATCAATTTGGTGGTCACAGGTGTGCATCGAGAGATCGAGAGGTAAGCACAGGACGCTCTGCGGTGCCAGGCGAAAGGCTTGAGACATACCAGCGGAGAGCACTGGAAGCGAAAGCGAATCGCCTGTTTTAATGAGCAAAGCTATTATGCTACAAGTGCTCTGGAATGTAGATAGCTCACCAAACCATGATTGTCACTGTGACCTTACAACTTAAAGCTGGAGCCAGGCCTGGTTAGAACCCTTTTATTATATTCCTTTTTGAACATCTAAGACTGTCTACCCCAATTAATCAGCTCATATAGAAAGTTGCGTTATCATTTGTTAATTGCCATACATTTTCTGTCCTGTCAAGCTTCCATTGTAAGTGTATTAATGTAAACACATTTCCTTTTCATTTAGGGGTAAATAGAAATACTGTAATTGCCACATATGCTTTATGCCTAGATATTAGATTGATAATAACCCAGAATGTTATTATTATTATTATTATTATTATTATTTTTTTATTTTTTTTTAAGCAACTGAGGCTGTCAGCCAGAATCATCCACATTTCGTCAAACGCTCACACAGAAAATTGCATTACCCATGACACCTGCCATGTCTATGAATAGACTGGAATAAGTCAAAAAGCTCACTCACGTTCAAATAGCCCCCCACCCCCATGCCTGGCCCCTGTCCATTCACTCAGCCACACTAATGATTCAATCTGTCTGTGTGTTCGCTGAGAACCCTTGTCTCCTGAGCAGATGCGCCCTAGGAGACAAACCTCAATGCAACATCCTCACCAAAGCTCGCAGTTTCTGACAAGTTTGAGGTATCTCTGGGATTTAAGATGAAATCAAATCCTCAATTTGGCCCCTGACAGTCGCTGAGATGCTGGAGAAATACAGAAGGGTATTGTGTGTGTGTGTGGTTCAGTTTGGACAGGTATTGATCCTGGGGTGCATCATATGAGCATAGAAAAGACTAAATTGAAATCTATAGTAAAATAAAGATATAAGCTTTGCGAGGCCGTGCGTTACAGTGATTTTAGCATGGGCAAGGGGTGGTCTTACACCCTAAAACCTCTTCAAAAGTTGTACAACTACTGTAATGCATGGACTTGAGTTGCTTATTTATTTAAAAAAAAAATAAAAAATATTTAAAAAAAAACTGGCAACCAAAATATTATAAAAGACACAAATGCTCAATAAGTAGTTGTATTTTAGTATATAATAATAATCAGAATAAAATATTCTTCAGCAAGTAATACATTTCATTACATTCAAAAGTCTTTCATTAGGCTGTTTTTGTAAACAAGCATCATTTCATTTTGATGCATTAGTATTGGCCACATCTACACTAATACATTTTCACTTGAAAACACATTAATTTTGCTATGTTTATGCCTCTCATTCATTTCTAAAAATGCAAAATGCTTTTTTAGAGCTAGGGATAAGGTTGATTTGTAGCCATTATTTTTAGCTTTATATAAAAACAATAGATGTCAATGGGATGTCCTCATTTACATAAGTATGTAAACATATATCTGGGGTGTTTTGGGGTGTGGGAGACAAATATAACACTCAGTGATATAAAACAATCCATTATTCTGTTGAACACCCCTGGCTGTTTAAAGCAGTGTTTCCTTATATTGTATGTGTAATGGATCTCTTTTATTTTCCACTGTTCTGTTTATTGCTGGTAATAAATAAAGTTGAAATATCCAAATGGAGTGTTATATTTGTTTTTCTTTTGTTCTGCATTGTCCAAAGAGAAAAAGAAAGCTAACGGAAACAAAACAGCATGTTCAAATGCTTCCTTGGGAATTATCTTGGCAGTAAGACCTACTGCCAATATTAAACTTTGGCTTGCTAGACTATGCTAACCACTCGCATGCTGCTATGCATGAAACATTAATGAAAACGCACAAAACCTCTGCTGTGTTGCAGCACAATGGCCAGCTTTCTCCAGAGGAGAGGTGATTTCTTTGCCTGTGGATGCATATAAAACAGCATATCCTCTCCTACGCTGAAGCAGAAACTGGGGCAAATTGCCACACAATGAAACTGACACAAAGCCTGTAATCTTAGGTCCCATTTACACCTGGTATTACAGCTTTAGTGTGACTTTTTTGATGTTAAAATACTTTTTCCAATCCCATCTTAATAGGCACAGACAACCTCTGATTTCATGACTTCATAAATGATAAGGCGCTAAAAGTAAAAAAAAAAAAAAAAATTTTTGATTGGATGAGTATTTCCCTTCAAAACGTCCTGGTCACTTTCGTAACCTCCATTCCCTGATGGAGGGAACGAGACGTTGAGTCGATGTTGTGACACTAGGGGTCACTCTTGGGAGCCCGAAACACCTCTGGTCTTTGAAAAAAGGCCAATGAAAATTGGCGAACATACGGGTATAAAAGGAGTTGGTATGCAACCACTCATTCAGGTTTTGTGCTGAGGAGCCGAGACAAGGTCCCGGCCATTTCAGCGTGTAGTCCAGCATTGTGACAGGAGGGACACAACGTCTCGTTCGCTCCGTCAGGGAACGGAGGTTATGAAAATAACCAGGAAGTTCCCTATCTGTCACTCACTCGACGTTGTGTCGATGTAGTGACACTAGGGGTCCCTGTTGGGCCTCATGTATTCAGATAGAAGACAAAGGCAGGCCTAACAGTCGTAAAAGCCTGACCACACACTCCGTCATAAATCTTACTGATAAAAACCGCGCCAAAATCAAACAAAGGGAGTGCAAAACAGACTACAAATCCCATGAAGCCTTGCTTACTAAAGGATCGAACTCTCAACTCCTATTGGATGAGGCACACAACAGAACGCCCCTCAACCATGACGTCATCGGGAATAGAAATAACTCTGAGATGCTTCCGGGATTTGCTTCCAGCAACTTTGCCCGCCGTGTGTAGACGCAGCTCATCGCTGCTCTCAGGTGTAGCCTCGTGGCACAAGGAAGTAACGTCCGACTTGAAACTGTGGCCATACAATCTCCATCTCGCTGGACGAGTTGAGATTACTCCGTGTTCCACCGAACACTCTAACGGATCCGAAGGAGACCGCTGAGCAATCCGCATCTTCATCCGTTTGCCTGCAGAAGTGAAGAGATAAAAGATTTCTCTTCCATCTTCAATCAAGTCGACGTCGCTGATTTCACTGCCGGCCCACTGAGAATCAGCAGCCGTACCGCCTGCCGACAGAGCGAGGAAACGGCCTCCCATCATCACCCGAGCCTCTAGGAAATGAGTCGGAGTCAAACAACGGATGAACACACATTCTAGCTGCATCCTTATGTGATTCAAGTAAGAGGTTTACGTCTGGGCAGAGATAGAATATTATAGTGTGTTATTCTTGTGTATCAAGGTTATTGCTTGTACAGTTTACGGACCGCCGAGTCCGCTCATTGCTAATAATAATAATCAAGGTATTACTGTAATGTACTGGTATCACGAATGAGATCTGCTGTGTTGTAGTCCAACCACATTGGACTGTTGTGTATTTCTGCCATCACGGGTGAGACCGGCACACTGAGTTTATCCATTAAAGAATCAAAGACCGCGGGATGGTTTACGAGCCGTCCACTGCGTCTCTGAGTGATAAACTAACAGCTGCTTTCTCTCCCACGATCGTGAAACCGGCTTTAGGGCCATCACTTAATTATCTCTCTCTCTCGTACTAACCAAGGGGAAGACACCGCAGAGACCACACCCCGCCCAGAGAGTATTTTGAGTGGAAATACGTCACATGGTCTTGCCGAGCCTTGTCAGAAGTATGTCATGTGGAGAAGTCCAATGGTAGGTCCTACCCTATGGGGGAGGAGTTTCTACAAACATGGTGACTGGGGCAGAGGGGCCTCTGCTCAAGGAAGATGCAGTTTACCAACAGGGAAACAAATTAGCGGAATATATACGTTGCATGGGGTTACCTATGGGGAACCAACACATGCGGAGCAGCTACCCCAGTTAGCACATGTACTGAGCCGGCAGCGAGTTTCTCTGCAAACTCGTCTGCCACAGGGCTCGGAGGAAGTAATCCAGGGAACACAGTTTGTGAACACTACTGGGGGTCAACAGCGCATGTCTTCAGCTCAGGGAAGGTGAAAGGCGCTATGCGCAAGCAATACACCTGGCCAGCTGTCCCGGACTTACCTGCTTGTGCCTGCCACTACATGGGATGAGACCGGCTCCACCCGGAGATTGTAGAACCTCGCAAAGTTGTTGGGTATTGCCCAGCCCGCTGCTCTGCAAATGTCTGTTAGAGAGGCACCCCTGGTCAAGGCCCAGGAGGTCGCCACACTCCTGGTAGAGTGGGCTTGTAGCCCTGCAGGAGGCGGCACGTCCTGAGCTTGGTATGCCATTGCGATGACGTCAATGACCCAGTGGGCGATTCTCTGCTTGGAGACAGTGCTTCCTTTCCGCTGTCCACCAAAGCAGACAAAGAGCTGCTCAGAGACTCTAAAGCTCTGCGTGCGATCCAAATAGATGCGTAAAGTGCACACCGGACACAGCAACGTCAGGGCTGGGTCTGCCTCCTCCTGGGGCAGTGCTTGCAGGTTCACCACCTGATCCCTAAATGGGGTTGTGGGAACCTTGGGCACATAGCCCGGTTGGGGTCTCAGGATCACGTGTGAGTAGCCTGGACCGAACTCCAGGCACGGTTCGCTGACAGAGAACAATTGCAGGTCTCCTACCCTCTTGATGGAAGTGAGCGCAGTCAGGAGTGCAGTCTTTAAAGAGAGTGCCTTAAGATCATCTGACTGCAGGGGCTCAAAGGAGGCTCCCCGTAGACCCTGAAGAACTACAGAGAGGTCCCATGAGGGAATGAGGTGCGGTCTGGAGGGATTCAACCTCCTGGCACCTCTCAGGAACCTGATGATCAGGTCGTGCTTCCCTAAGGACTTACCGTCCACTGTGTTAGGGTAGCTATAGCGGCTACATACACCTTCAAGGTGGAGGGGGACAGCCGCCCCTCCAACCTCTCCTGCAGGAAGGAAAGCATCTCTGGGGGTCTTCGCGTCGGGAAGAGCACCACTTAGTGAACAGATGCCACTTCAAGGCATACAGGCACCTCATAGAGGGGGCCCTAGCCTGAGTGTTCGTGTCTACCATCGCGGGTGGTAGGCCACTTAAGTCTTCCATGTCCCATCCAGGGGCCAGACATGGAGATTCCAGAGGTCTGGTCGTGGGTACCAGATGGTGCCCTGTTCCTGAGAAAGAGTGCAAGGAGAGTGAGGTCCGAGAGCCACATCTGGGTGGGCCAGTAGGGTGCTACTAGGTCGATCTGCTCCTCATCCTCCCTGACCATGCACAGGGTCTGTGCAAGTAGGCTCACTGGGGGAAATGCATATTTGCGTAGTCCAGAGGGCCAGCTGTGTGCCAGCGCATCTGTACCAAGAGGTGCTTTGGTCAGGGCGTACCAGAGCGGGCAGTGGGAGGATTCTTGGGGAGTCTACCTGTGCCTGCTGGAATTGACTCCAAATCACCGACTCCCACTGCCTTTCTTCGGTACAATGAAGTAGGGGCTGAAAACCCCTTCTTCATCTCGGTCGGAGGGGCAGGCTCTATCGCACCCTTCCGTAGGAGGGTAGCGATTTCCATGTGCAAGGTAGCGGCATTCTCGCCCTTCATCGAGGTGAAGTGGATGCCGCTGAACCTGGGCGGACGCCTGGCGAACTGAATCACGTGGCCGAGTCGGACAGTCCGGACCGGCCATCGCGATGGGTTGGAAAGGGCAAGCTACGCGTCCAAGCTCTGGGCGAGGGGGACCAAGGGGACTATCTCGTCGGACGTACCGGCGGGTGGGGCCTCGCGGCAGGGCAGAGCCTGAGGTGCCACGTCGTGCTGTGGCCGTGATGAGTTCAGGGACATCGAAGCACTTACCTGGCTCCTTCTGACCACCCCCGGGACAGCCTGGGATGGGGGAGGAAGATGCCTGTCCTCGTGACCACATCAGGGGTGGATTTGTGCCACAGCTAGGCGTGCAGAGGTGGGGAGACCGCCGCTGGAGCACCAAACATGCTGAAATGGAATGGTGGACAGTAGTCATGATGACGGCCATGCTCACTGGGTATGTGACCCAGGGAACAAGGAAACTGCTCTTTTGCTGAACTCTTGGGTACTGCAGCCACTTGGGCATGCAGCAAAATTAAATGAAAAGGTTACAAAAGATTCTCCTCAAAGCCCTCAACCGGGGGATGGAGTGGTCTTCTTACCATCTCCAGAGCAGTGGGTTTCCTCGCCCCTGGGTCACCCGTCTCAGGGGCGCTGCGAATCCTTTCTCGGGTTCTTGGTGGCCGGCCATGAGACGGGTGGTGTCTGCTTCCTGTGGCGGGCTCCACGTCGGGGCCAGCCACGGGGGTGGGCTGCAGCAGAGCCGGTGCAGTCACCGCAGAAGGACGCCCTTGGCGACGAGCAGATGGGGTGCGGAATCTTGAGCCGCGCTGGGGCAGGATGTGTTGGATAGCTTCCATCTGCTGCTTCACCGCCGAGAACCGCTGGGCACAGTCCTCCACGGTGTCGCCGAACAGGCCAACCTGGGAAATGGGGGCACCAAGGAACCATGCCTTGTCGGTCTCTCCCATCTCGACCAGGTTGAGCCAAAGGTGGCGCTCCTGGATCACCAAGGTGGACAGACCGCACCATGACCTTCATTGCCTGGAGGGTGAGGTCGGTCGCTGAGCGCATTTCCTGCATCAATCCCAGGGCGTAACTACCCTCGTGCAGTTCCTTTAGTGCCTTGGCTTGGTGGACTTGCAGGAGAGCCATGGCGTGCAGGGCGGAGGCGGTTTATCCAGCAGCACCATAGGCCTTGGCCGTCAGGGATGACATAAACCTACAGGCCTTGGACGGGAGCTTTGGGTTCCCGCGCCAGGTGGCGGCGCTCTGCGGGCATAGGTGCACCGCAAGCACCTTATCCACCGGGGGGATCGCCGAATACCCCTTGGCCACCCCACCATCAAGGGTAGTGAGGGCGGGGGAGCTGAAAGATTGGGACCGGGCAGTAAAAGGTGTCTCCTACGACCTTGTCAGCTCCTCGTGCACTTCTGGGAAGAAAGGAACTGGGACAGGGCGTGGCTATGAGCGGCACCCGAGAAAGCATATCCGTCATCTCCGCATCAGCCTGTGACTGGGTGACCGTGCCCAAGGGGGGAACCCAGCTGAGGCTTCTGCATCCGACTGGAGGAGCCCGCTCTCCGATGCTGCGCTCGAGAGCTCATCACCTTCGCGGGCTCCGAACAAGAGGTCGAACTCACTGTGAGACGAGCCGGCGGACTCATCCGGAAGCCCGATCGGGACAGACAAGCATGCTGGGGAATGGGAGGTCTGTGGGGGGATACCCGGCGGAGGTGGTCCCATTGGGGTCCCCAAATCACCCCCAGTGCTAGCCGTGCTGGCCTCATACCCATAGGTAGAAGGACCGGGGTGGGTAGCCGCTGGGGTGGCTTGCTTTCTTACAAAGGCAAGCCACGACTGCAACGTTGCCATTGTCATGTTCTCACAATGAGTACATGACCCATCCACTAACGCTATCTCCGTGTGGGCAGTGCCCAGACACGAAAGACAGTGATCGTGACCATCAGAAGGTGAGAGATAACGACCGCAACCAAGAATAACACACAAATGGATGGGCATCTTTAAAAAGACATTCCGTATGTGCCGCTCTTTTAGAGAAATATACTCTTTTTTAGAATATACACTTTTATTTCTGCCGAAGCGCTTAGGGGCGTTCTCTGCAGTGCACCAGTGCAGAGGGGGGAGAAGCCGCTGAAATGCAAGTCAGATCCAGCAGATGTGAATGAACAGTCATGAGAATTCAGCTCAGTGAGCATCGACTGTTCGGCTCCGCAGAGAAAATCTGAATGAGTTGTTGCATACCAGCTCCTTTTATATCCGTATGTTCGGGGGAGTGGTATGCAAATACCACTCGCCAATTTTCATTGGCCTTTTTTCAAAGACCAGAGGTGTTTCGGGCTCCCAAGAGTGACCCCTAGTGTCACTACATCAACACATCGTCAAGTGGGTGACAGATAGGGAACTGCACGTGACTGGCAAAGTTGATGAAACTCTTGTTTTAGCATAGGTAGATTGATAGGAGAGTGGATGCTGCTTCGCTTCTGTTTGAACACATTCAAATCAAATCACTGTATGTATTTTTTCAGGCACTTTTTGAATCTAAATGGACGGACAGCTTTCATAGTTTCAGTAGGACACGCAAATGACAATAGTTAAATCATACTGTTCATGTGTTGCACTTGCTATAGTTCACTTCCATGTTGTTTCTTCAGCAAATATCATTGTCAAATGTAAATCAAGTCAATCACTGACACATCAGTGGCACTTTGAGTAAGAAATATCATGTATAATATATATGTGTACATTGATATGGAATACTGATAATTCATCGTCACATAGAAAATCAATGTGATATAGCAGTCATATGTATGAATATAGTACTCATATGTCTTGTAATAAACAAATGAATATATATCTTGTGATAGTAAACATATATATATATGACGCTCACGATTCAATACCATATGTATCGTATGATACATAAACAAAAACATTATAGTGTAATTAAAACCAAGCAGCGCAATTCTAAGAGCTGAGAAACAATCTCCTCCGCGGTGAGTGGGCGCTGAGCACACACAAGAAAAACAGAGCAACATATCTACAGTACATAGGTGAGAAGATCGATGGCAAATGGCAAGTAGATTGTGGTGTTACAACTTGTCGAATTTGCCAGACAATGGCGTCATGTCCTGGCGCTACGTTACATCAAACATGTCGTTTTATTTACGCTGACATCAATATGCAAATCAGTGGATTTGTGAGGCAGAAACAGCAGCAGCAAAGTTGCATTTAACAGCCAGTCTCTCCAGACGACACAGAGCATGACACTGAGCGAGATGCTTGTAAGTAACAAAAACAAGCTTATTCTGACAACGTAAGAAACCCACAATTACATGACACTTATTATTCTCTGCTTTTGACATTGAAATGTAAATGGGTGTGAGCACAACACTTGAAATTGATGACTTGGACCAAATAATAAAGCAAAACAGCCAATAAGATTTAATGAAGTACAGGAAGTAGATTGAAGTCCCGGGTCACTAAAGACCCGTGGTATGCATTAAAGGGTTAATATTGTGGAGGATGAGAATTTAAGAAATGTAATGTGCATTGCAATGAATATGCAACCTATGGGGAGACTAGTTCTTTCAATTAGTCAACCTCCCACTTAGGAAAACGTTTAATGTTTCTTGAATTGAAGCTATTTTAGGGCATTTCTATCTTCATATTGTGTGTATTTGAACTGCGGTGAAACACTTTCTTAAGATGTGATACATTAATACGAGCAAACAGAGAATTTTGAAGTAAGTTTGGAGCAGAAGAATTAGAAATAAACCTTGTGTAAATTGTCAGCTGTACGTTAAGCTAAAATGCTATTTCTAGCCATTTTACATGCACATGTTACCAGGCACGATCATATTATTTTTTTTTTTTCAAGAAAATTCACGTTGGAACATAATTTCTTTTTTTTTCTAGTAAGACCTTTGATATTAGGGCAAAAATCATATTCTTGATAATAATTTTTGTATTGTTTTCCTGTAAAAATATCTAAAAATCCTTAAAACAAGATACATTTGTTTATTTTGTCTTACTGTACCGGCAGAGTTTTTATAGTCAAAACAAGTGAAAAAATCTACCAGTGCTGAAGAAGTAATCCAAAGTATTTAGAATACGTTACTGACCTTGAGTAATCTGACAAAATACGTTACAAATTACATTTTACAGCATGTATTCTGTAATCTGTAGTGGAATACATTTCAAAAGTAACCCTCCCAACCCTGCTTGTTTGGAAAATGTTAATAAAGCATAACTGTTACTTTATTTCATAAGATGGAAATAAATGCATTTTGAAAGGAAAATAAGTATATATAGAGTCAAATTTCAGCACTTTCTTAATCTGCAATTAATCACGATTAACTTTGAAAAATTATGTGATTAATTATGATTAAAAAATAAATAAAAAAATAAAAAAAATAATTGAAACAACTGACAGCATTAGTGGTAATCAACATTATGCCATGAGTGCTCTTGATTGAGCTTAACTTGTATTAAGCCCAGACTATTCCTTTAATACCAGGTGAAAACAGGACCTTGGTAACTATAACGTTTTGAGTCAAAAGTCCAAATTCACAAAAGTATTTAATCTATTCTCTCAGTGGGTTTGTATATTGGTTATAAACACCTTGATCAAAACTGTCTTCAGTTAGAATTATTTTTGTGAATCCTCCAAAACCTTGATATAAAATTAATATTAGTAATATTATTTTATTTTTTGGATTTTCTCCAAATGCTTCTCCAAACTTCTAAAACTAGGTTTACTTAATTTATTCAAAGAGCTTATTACACAAATAATAAAGTCTTAATAGAATTTGAGTGCTGTTTAAAACCCATTGAAGTTTCTTCTCTCTTCTTATTGTACCTGTATGTTGAACTGTGTGTAAATCGCAAGTTGCAATGAGAACGCATTTCACACACTTTAGGCAGCTATCATCTTGAAATGTATAAGCCTTTATTTTTCTGACGAGACCATCTTAGGCCAAAATGAAAGATATCACATGTGTAAATGGTGGACAGAACATTACAGTTAATGTAAGGGCACTTCAACTATGGGCACGTTTGGCCCTTTGGACTTTTAGAAAATAAACACTTTTTACACTCTAACTAGTTTATTTAGGTTGTCCTCTAGCATTGTCCAAAAGTGGACATATATGCATCAAAGGAGAATTCTGTATTTGTGTTCACCGAATCTTTAATTATGTATTGTGTTTTATAGCATTTTGTGGTGGAAATGACATTTTTGGAATAAAATGGGCAACTCTGTCTTGCTAAGGCTAATTTCATTGCTAGCATTTTCTGTATCCTAAATACACAAATAATATCATCATACTTTTTGTATAATTCCACAAAATTACAGCTTTATTGGAAATGAGAGAAATTTAAAATATTCTGCTTAAAAGTGATATTTACTTTGATTTTATTTATTTATTTATTTATTTATTTATTTATTTGACATATCACACCTCTGATATTTCATTTCAAGTGTGCTCTTAAGAAACAATTTTTTACTACACACACACACACACACATACACACACAACTTTAGGGTCAAATTCTTGGTTGTGATGGAAATTACTTCACAAGTGAGGAGCAATTTTAATTATTGTAAACACTGATATTGAAATGTTTTGTCTATTTCACACGATCATATTTTAAACATTTAATAGTTTATTATATTGGATTTTGGTATTTTATTTTAAGATGGAACGTATGAATCTGGCACAAGGATAAAACAATAAAACATATTCATTAAAGGTATTTGAAAAGCAGCAAAAATAAACAATGAAGGCATGGTAAAACATATCCAAGAAATGTTTAAATGAATTTATTTTAATAATAAAATGATGTGTCCTGGGATATAACAGTTCCCATAGTTGAAAAAAAATAAAAATAAATAAACGCCTGTAAACTTGTTCTAAAGCACATGCATTCACAATAAAAGTCAGTGGGAGAAATTCTTCTGTAAGCAAATTCTGGAATAAAAAAATACTACCTATGTTCAGTCCATCATGATTGATAATGGTTTGTGAGAAACACATTGGTCTCAATGAGCTGGTCCAAGGACAAGAATAAATATTTGCGACAACAGATGAAACATATTAGTGGACACGGGCCATATGCAAATGGTGGCTGCAGGACTTGTTGGCTTGGCACGCTGTCGTGGGCCGATCACGAGCAAACAGCGGGGCGACCCAGCAGCAGCGCTGACAGTGATCAAGTTTCTGGGGCTGTAGGTCTTTGGAGACCTGCTGGAATCATTAGTTCTCTGCTCTACTTCTGCCATGAGGTGTTTTCTTAGTGCCAGCTTGGGGACTTCCCAAATTCCCCTATTGTTTAAAATTGCTTGCTAGATACAGCACATTTCCTAACCAGTCTTTTGTTTGCTCTGCTCTGTGAATGAAAGAACCAACTTTACTCTAGAAGCAAATAAATGATGCTTTCCATCACCCGTCTGGTGACTTTTTTCAAGCTTCTTTTCGAGTATGTTTGGCTCTATTTTACTGATTTACCGACTGGAGTATAATTTGCAAAACATATGGCCCCAGGGCTGTCAGTCCATCAACAACCCGAGAATTGAGTTTTTACAAAGTATAGGAACAAGGTTATTCATTGGCAGAATGAGTGAATATGTGGTGTAATGAAAACTAGTGTTTTTTCTCTGTTTTGTAGGGGACACTTATTAACACATTTTGCTAAATGAGAGGATCTTGTCTGTCTGTTTTTGTTTGTTTGTTTTTACAACAGAGAACCATTTATTCTCATTCTAACTGGGTATTTTCCCTCTTCACTCTCACTGATGTCATAAAAGCACTTCAATTCTTTTGGTCATTTTAGCATCATTCAGATCCTCTAGGAGTGGTTTTGTTTTTGAGATTACACTGTATTGTACACAAGATAGTGTAATCAGAAATATACTGAGTTACAACACTGAACAATATGTATTTAAGAGAATGTGTACCCTGCTGGGTTATTCCACGTTAAATCAACCAAATTTCAGATACTTCCCTGTCTGAAATGTTTGATTTTGTTAATACTTTTTCTGAAGAAAGATAAACAGAAATGATGATGAAAGCCAAAATATTAAATGCCATGGATCAATATTTACTGAGTAATCCATTATCTTATAGAGGGAGGTCAAAGTGACAATTTTCACCTATGATTTTGGAGCAAATCTACAGGTAAAAAATGACCATGGAAAGGTGGCTGTGTCATTATTTTATTATTACACAGAGAAAGATAGGTCTATTATTAAAATAAGTTGACTTCTGCAGCTCTTGCTGCATTATATGCCAATGATGTGAGTCCAAAAATGAAAGAAAAGAAAAAAATAATAATAACAATAATTTTGTGCTTTTATTCCAAATTTGGAGTGCCTATAAATCCTGAAGTAATAAAAATACTTAATATCCTTTAAGATTCTGGTTCATAACAAATTTTCCTTTTTGTATCTTCATTTTTAGGACCCTAGATAGTTAAATCCCAGAGATATCGGGGCTCTCAATGTGGCTCCAGTGCAAACATTTTTACATTTTACCCATTTTCAATGGTCGAAAACCAAATGTGGGTCACATGGTATGAAGGTAGTTTTTCTCGTCCAATAAAACAAAGGTGTGAAGTACAAATACTGTTGAAATTAGAAATGTGCCTTTATTTATTGACATTAAAACAATAATGTCAAGATTTAAATTTTCGAGTGTCCAAAAATAAGTATAAGTGACACAGGTGGCTCTTCAGTTAGTGAAACGCATAGGCTATACCTAGTTTTTGGATTTCAGAAATGTACATGTGCAAAGCGCTGGAAGAGCTTTTCTATTTTGAAAGAGCTAGGTCTATTACTAAAACCAGCTGACTTTAGCTCCTCTTGTTGCATTAAATGCCAAGAGTCCAAAAAATTTAGAATTTTTTTTTTTTTTGGAAACACTTGTAATTCCAGAAGCATTTAAGATATTTTTAATTTCATCAATTATAATTGTAATTGTATCAATTCTGGCTAAGTACCTTATTTTGTTGTGGATGTCCCAATGTGGATACTAAATTTTCACTTTTCAGAGAGCTCAATAAAATATTCAAATTATATTTTGGTTGCATTTGAGGGAATTTTTTTTTTAACTGATTGTGTAAAATAGGCACATAATATTGGAATATTGATCGCAGGGCAATGAATCGAATCAAATCAAATCGAAATCGTATCGCGGCAGACTCTGAAGTATCGGCAAATATCGGATTGCAGGCCAAGAGAATTGATATAAGATCGTATCGTGATGAAAGGTTCTATTTATACCCCTAATCTGTTCATATAACAAAATTATCTGTATCTGCATTCGGACTGAACCGGATGTGGGCAGGGCTTAAAACAGAAGTGCGTCAAAACTAAATGAAACATCCATTTTTAAGTGTTACTCTTACATTTATAGTTTCTATTGATAAAATATGCCTTGTATGCCTTTTAATAATAATAGCCTAATAATAATATTAAAAATAATAATAATAATAATAATTATTATTATTATTATTATACAATTATTATTTAAACAAATGTTATTGTATTCTTTTTTTTTTCTTTTGTTTTTCTTACCAGATGAAGCTGAATCTGTAGACTACATTAACTGTGGAATATGTTGTTAACTGTGATTTCTCCTGGTATTTCTGATATTAATATCTGCATGAAACAGAATTTTCGATTGTTTGTGTATAACAACATTATTCTGGAGGCAGGAGGTGTCAAGCAAAATGTGAAATGTCAAGCACACATTTTGCAGTGAATAATAAATGCAAATTCATTCTATCAGGATTTTGTTTTATGATAGGACACCATTATTTAGTTAAATAATAATAATAATAATAATAATAATAATAATAATAATAGTACTAATGTTACATTTATATAGCACCTTACCTGAGTTCAAGAACACTTAACATTTTCAAATTCAGCACAGTTTAAAGAAGAGGAAGTTTCAGTTTCAATTTTACATAAGGAGGAATATTCCTAATAGATGAATACTCTATGGAGCATTTAATCCTTTATGGAGCATTAAACTTTATTTTGGAATAAAGTCTTAACCAGTTAATAACCTTAATCACTGATGTGGACATAAATGTGGTCAGCTTTAAGAGACGGACAGATGAGCTCCGACATGAAATCATCACTTCAGGTCAGGAATTTAACATTGTGCTCAGGTTAAGGTTATTAATGAATTCATGGAAATCACATGTGAATCGTGTGATACATTAACAAACATTTTAAGAAGTAGAAAGTGTATATGATGTCATATCTTAGTTAATGTTACACTTTACAAGCTCCAGATGCGAACAATTAACAGACCGCAAACGGAGTAGAGACCATTTTCATTCAAAAGGTAAAACCAATAATGTCACAATCTTGATTTTCAAAAGTCCACAAATACACTATTATTAAGAATAAGCGACACATGTGGTGCTTCAGTTAGTGCAATACCTATTTTTTTTTTTTTTTAATATATATATATTATTATTATTTCAGAAATGTACATCTGCAAAGCTCTGGAATGCATCATTAGGGGTCCAAAGACCAAAGGGGCTGGTTGCCACTGGTTTTAGCCGGATTCTTCAGAAAGCGGTATGCTTCATTTGAGTCAATGATGTGAGGGCAGACTGTTCTCTCTTATAAGTTCATTTATCACTCCAGTCAAACATTGTTTCTACCGAGTGACTTATCTATCATAAACAAAATATTCACAAGGTCTGTTTCATGCTAGCACATGGCACAGCATCATGCAGGCTGGCTCTGTCTGGCACAGACTTGCCTCTGGAGGATCCGCCGTTCTTCATGTGCCACCCAGCATTTCGACTGCCAGGAAACCCATTCAGACACTCCAAGTCCTTCCACCCCCTCCTACATCTCTCTCCTCCCTTCTTACCCACTGCATGAATAGCCCCATTTACCCAACACATACACATACACACACACAAACACACAAATGGCTTGTTCCTCCAGGTCTCTTTCATCTATGACTGGATCAGGATGGAGAACCCTCACTTGCTGCCCGTCTCCAATCCCCAGCTTTCTTACCGTTGCATCCGTACATGTCACGCCGTCTTCTCTCTACCTCTCAACAAATCTCCGTAAACTTCCCACCCCCTACCCAGCCGAAGACACTCCATACCCATGGTGATAAGTACCATCTGTGCCGTCACCCGCCAACTCCTGCCCCCGAGGAACGATAGCTATGGGGCGGTTTTCTCTCTCATCGGCCCCCTCCTTCTCCCTCTGATAATTCTTCCTTTGCCTCTCTCTTCCACGCTTCTATCCTCATGTCTGGACCAGTAGATGATATATTTTGCTAGCCTCCAGCCTGCTGTGGTTTCTGGACATGGGTGTAAAGCTCCTGCCAGGCATCACAGGTCTTTGTGTCACAGCTTACAATGGAGCTGCATGTCGGAAATCCATCTAAACCATATCCATGTCGCTCATATGCTGCCTGCTACCTGCCCACATCATAATTCTACATGTTCCCTTTTGAGACTAACAGCATGTGCAAACTCTGGCTTTGTTCAGGATGTACTGCAGGACTATTATAGTTTTCAATTCAGCTTTTATTTCCAATTTCTGATCGTAATTTTGCTTAGACCTTGTTATGTCTGACTGTTTAGCTAGTTTATGACAGTTTCGTGACCAAAAAACAGACCAAAAAGTCCTCATTTACCATAAATCTTGACATACAGTATGCAGTCATCTTGGCGCGTTCATGAGAGAAGCTCATTCATACACTTCCTCGAGCTTGACACATGTGCAGAGAGCTATACACAAACAAGACACAGTGTTGCCAGGTTTGCGGTTTTCACACTCATTTGGGCTATTTTGAAAATGCAGATGCGAGTTAAAATGATAGTGTCATGGGTTTAGTTTTTTTGGGGGGAAACTTTTAAAATGTAATGCCATTGCCAAAAAGTTGATGATAAACATTAGAAAATAAAAATGCTGGTCTTTTTATGTACAGTGAAATCTGGATTAAGGACCTGGTACAGAATCACCCTCTTGAATTTTACACAGTGTTCCAATCAGGCTAGATAACAAGATTTATAGTGAATAAGGACTTAAATGTTGATCTGTTTCTCATTCAAAGTGATCAAATCTCTTCAGAGGACATGGATTAAACCACTCGAATTGTATGGATTACCTTTATTCTGCCTTTATGTCCTTTTTGGAGCTTGAAAGTTTTGGACCCTATTGACACATTTAATGGACTAAAACACATCATACATCCTTCAAAATATCTTTGTTTATTTTTTTCTGCAGAAGAAATAAAAGTCATACAATTTTGAGACAGTATGATCGTGAGTAAATGATGAGAGAATTATATTTTTGGGTGAACTATCCCTTTAACTGATACCATTTAAATATGTTTAACGTTGTTACATTTCTCATAGTTGTCTAGTGTTATTGCTATCTAGTAGCGTTTTCATGTTTAATGAAGGCAGATTTAGAATAAACAGTTTATTGAAAAAAAAAATCTATTAGTATGTGGTTATTTATTTATTTTATTTTGCTTGTTTTGTTTTTTTTTTTTTTTTTTTTTTTTTTGTTTTACTCATAAAAATTTGTTTTAATTTAGTTCAGTTTTTCATGTAACCTGTATGTTAGTTTTTATTTTCATTAATGATAATAACACTGATGCAGCATAATTTAAAATCAATAGTTTTCAGATTCAGATGCCATTGTAGAAATGTAATATTCACAGAGAGCTGATTACTTTAATCAATGAGTGAAAGTGTCAAATAACAGGACGGTTACTGAGATTATGTAATCGGCTTGTCATGTGACTCTAACCATGTGATTCTAACATGGCAGCCCCCATGTGCAGACCTTCTCCATGTAGAATAAAACAGCTTTTATAAGGTTACTGATATCACTGGAGTCTTCATTTTAATGTGAGTGCTCATGATTTCCTATATATATTGCAAAATTACAATTCATGTCTTTAGGAGTTAAACTTTTTAAATGAGGAAAAACTTACCGATTGCACCTTTAAAAACACAACTTTTTTGGAGAAAATGTACTGTAATTCTGTTTAAGCGCCACTCAGACATTTCAGACTCTATTTTCGTAAGTGCACAAATAGCAGAGCTACGTGCAACCACCGAGTGCTACAACTTATCCAATTTTCATGAGAGTGCTAATTCTAAGCCCAATTTTTATGCCAGCGCAAAGTGCCAGTGAGTGGGAGTATTTGCACTATCTGTGGGTGTATTGTATGTTAATAAAGTGTCAAAAGGCACAAATTGCTATTTTCCTGAGAAATAGTTCTCTGCGCTAAGACGTTTGAAAAGCACATCTGTTTTCAGTGCAAAGTCTAAACACAGTTCCTGCATTTGCAGTTTGGAGATTCCACCATTTATACCACCAACTTCTTATGAATGTGCTATCTTTGTGTATATTACTGGTGCTTGACAGGAAGTGGACTATATAATAGGACGCAGACAGTGGAAAAACCTGAGAAGAACCTTCAAATTAAATTGCACTTGACCCATTCCATTAGCGTTTTGCATGCACAATTGCGCCAAACCCACTTGCGCCTAGACTTAGCGTATGCTTGCACGAAAATACCAAAACTTCATGCCTATGCCTATTGACTTATTGCAGTTTTGACTTAAAGTGATGTGCTAGCTTTAAAAATAGGGTCCCTCACCTCAGATGTGCCACAAATCACAAGCTGCAAAATGTGAAAGGAGCCAAGTAATATCATTTTCTAAAGTGATGTTTTTTTTTTGTTTTATTCATGACACCAGGATCTGTTTATATATATATATATATATATATATATATATATATATATATATATATATATATATATATATATACAACAGTTAGTTCCGGTCCTCAAATCTGATTGGACAAGAGACATTCCATGAGCACTGATGGTCTGACACCATCAGCATTCTGACGCTTCACTGTGTGTATCACTCCGCTTGTGTTCGTGCCATTCTGAACTAAAGTGTAAGAGCAGTGCAGATGTGTTAAGAGCTACTGTTTGTCTTTTTTTTACATGTATTTTTTTTTACATTATATATGTTAGCCAGCAGGTGATGGCAAAAGCAGGTGGTCATTTTTATGTGTAATATGAGCCAGTTAGGTGACGTGAAGTGAATCCGCGTCAGCCAGTGTTTACATACAACAGCGCTCCTGATCGTTCATACTACACTACTATACTACAGACTGATTAATTACACAAACTGAAGGCGCTTAACTCTTATCGGACTTTCCACATTGGAGTGGGCACACTGTTTAAAATGGCGGAGGACATTGCGTTTTCTAGAGTGAATGACTCTTGCGCACCGGCTACCGCGAAATAGGGAGAAATACCCCCTCTTTGACAGCTATTTTTTCACTGAGAATGCTGATCTTCAGAAAGATGACAGCATCTCTGCTTGGGTGTGGCAACAGGTGATCGCACATGATATACAGTTGTGCTCAAAAGCTTGCATACCCTGGCAGAAATTGTGAAATTTTGGCATTGGTTTTGAAAATATGACTGATCATGCAAAAAAAAAAAAAAAAAAAAAAAAAACAGTCTTTTATTTAAGGTTAGTGATCATATGAAGCCATTTATTATCACATAGTTGTTTGGCTCCTTTTTAAATCATAATGATAACAGAAATCACCCAAATGGCCCTGATCAAAGGTTTACATACCCTTGAATGTTTGGCCTTGGTTTAAATGGCAATTAAAGGTTAATTTCACACACCTGTGGCTTTTTAAATTGCAATTAGTGTCTGTGTATAAATAGTCAATGAGTTTGTTAGATCTCAGGTGGATGCACTGAGCAGGCTAGATACTGAGCCATGGGGAGCAGAAAAGAACTGTCAAAAGACCTGTGTAACAAGGTAATGGAACTTTATAAAGATGGAAAAGGATATAAAAAGATATCCAAAATCTTGAAAATGCCAGTCAGTACTGTTCAATCACTTATTAAGAAGTGGAAAATTTGGGGATCTCTTGATACCAAGCCAAGGTCAGGTAGACCAAGAAAGATTTCGGCCACAACTTCCAGAAGAATTGTTCGGAATACAAAGAAATACCCACAGGTAACCTCAGGAGAAATACTGGCTGCTCTGGAAAAAGATGGTGTGGTTGTTTCAAGGAGCACAATACAACGATACTTGAACAAAAATTAGCTGCATGGTCGAGTTGTCAGAAAGAAGCCTTTACTGTGCCAATGCCACAAAAAATCCCGGTTACAATATGCCCGACAACACCTTGATGCGCCTCACAGCTTCTGGCACACTGTAATTTGAAGTGATGAGACCAAAATAGAGCTTTATGGTCACAACCATAAGCGCTATGTTTGGAGAGGAGCCAACAAGGCCTATAGTGAAAAGAATACCATCCCCACTGTGAAGCATGGTGGCTCACTGATGTTTTAGGGGTGTGTGAGCTCTAAAGGCATGGGGAAGATGAATGCAGCATGTTATCAGAAAATACTGGCAGACAATTTGCATTCTTCTGCATGAAAGCTGCGTGTGGGACGCTCTTGGACTTTCCAGCACGACAATGACCCTAAGCACAAGGCCAAGTTGACCCTCCAGTGGTTACAGCAGAAAAAGGGGAAGGTTCTGGAGTGGCCATCACAGTCTCCTGACCTTAATATCATCGAGCCACTCTGGGGAGATCTCAAATGTGCGGTTCAAGCAAGAAACCAAAGACTTTGTATGACCTGGAGGCATTTTGCCAAGACGAATGGGCAGCTATACCACCTGCAAGAATTTGGGGCCTCATATACAACTATTACAAAAGACTGCACGCTGTCATTGATGCTAAAGTGGGCAATACACAGTATTATGAACTAAGGTTATGCAGACTTTTGAACAGGGGTCATTTCATTATTTTCTTTGTTGCCATGTTTTGTTTTATGATTGTGCCATTCTGTTATAACCTACAGTTGAATATGAATCCCATAAGAAATAAAAGAAATGTGTTTTGCCTGCTCACTCATGGTTTTTTTTTTTTTTTTTTTTTAAATGGTACATATATTACCAATTCTCCAAGGTTATGCAAACTTTTGAGCACAACTGTATATACAGTATATATATATATATATATATATATATATATATATATATATATATATATTAAGAGAATTAGGTTAAAAAGGTTCTAAATAAGGAATGCTTTTTGATTCCCAACCCTAATAACAAATTACTGATAGACTGACAAATAGAAAAATGGCTCCAACACGTGTACGAGTCTGGAGAGGAACCTAGCAAGCACATCATGCTGAGATCTCTTGCCAAACCATTTCAGAGTACCAATTTGTCCTTGTCAGCAGATGACACATTATTGTTGATGAACATTGACTGTGTTAGATTAGCCAGAGTGTTGTTTCCTGGTGAGATCCAATCCACTTCAGCAGCATTTGAGTTTAATACAGCAGCGGGTGTTTAAGACCATCCCTTTCCAATTCAGAAATAAGAATAAGAAAAAAAAAAAAACACTCACACAAAAAAAAAACCTGAGGGCCAAGGATAAAGAGTGATAGAAAACATGCATGTCTCTCATGTAATTTTCAGGCTTGCACTCAAATGAATCCAAGATTGAGGATTAACCTTTTCGCTCATGGAGGAATGTGATGACAGCTCCCATGTTTTTTATCTCGTTCTTTTTGGTGAAACCTCGCCGGATAATTTATTTGTGTACTCGTGCCCTTAAAAGACACGAGATGCTGTATCTGTGAGAAACTGAATATGCCGGACCATTAGAAGGTCAGAGTCATCAATTACACTTATGCAGAGCTAAGAGGTGTGCTCCTGCAATCCAGTGTGTGATTCGGCTTTAGAGGAGAAGATGTCTAGGATGTAGGTCACATCAGATTAAGACAAATGGATGTATCCTCCAGAAGTATTTGTCTCCATTGGATGTTGAACCGCAATTACACCACGTAAAAAACACACAAGATTGGGACACTGGGTCAATAAACATGTTTACACAGCTTATTATAACATTATTTTTAATAATTAGATCAAGCACACACTCGTCTCTCATGACGTATTCAGAGAATTTTACTTTTTGTCTGTTTTTTGGAATGGATGTTTTCTGGGGCCATTTTTACACTATCAACCAATTCAGAGCTTTTTAACAGATTTCTTTTTCTTTCTTTTTTTTTTTTTTTTTCACATCTGATTATTGCAAAAACAGATAAACACCAAAAACATTTATGATCATTTTTTTGTTTTTTTTTTTGTTTTTTTGGCATCTGATTTAGACCACTTTCAAATGTAATTCTAAATCTGATATATATCTGACTGACATCTAAACACTCTGGTATCTAATTTTCCTCTTAATTCATTCTTATTATTTTTTCAGTCATTGTTACAACAGATCTGTCACTTGGTAGAAGTTAGCCAAATTAGACATGCAATCATGGGACAGCTTGCATGATATGCCCTCATCCTTGAAAACCATGGACAAAACTACACAAAATAAAAGAAAATATGATTTTGACTATATTAAATATGTGTTCATTTGCAGTGGTAGTTAACTAAAAGTAGCGATACTTACATTTAACGTACATTTTTCATTAGCGTTACAGTAGCTCTGCTATTTCACGATATTGTAACTTTTCCAGTAACGAGCTGCACTTTCCAACAAACTAGCACTGTAGTCACAAAACTCTACATTAGTCACATTGTAATAAAAACGCAGCAATAGAGATAATCAAATTTAGTCAAAATTAATAAAATTTTGTTGTTACTATGGTTTTACTAAAAAATAACATGGTAAAACTATGGTTGCTGTAGTAAAACCATTTTCATTTTTCGTAAGGGAGTGTTGCCCTAATTACATTATAACCATAAGGTGATACTTTTGAATCTTGCAATCAGAACTTCTTCTTTTGCAGCTTGGGAAAATACAGGTTCAAGGTAATTTTCCCCACAACAATTCACTTGCAACGAGAATAAACAGTTTGTGTGATGAAAAATTGGCTGCCGAGAGCATGAAACCAACAAAATTTAAGGAGACGATTATAAACCAATAATAAACCAATAATACATTTCAACATTTGTTTTTAGGGACATTTTTGTTTACCGTACTTCTCTATGATAAAAAAAAAAAAAAAATTTTGGTACTGTGTTGGGTCTTGAAGCAAAACCAGTTGACAATCACTGAGCAAGAAGATCTCACTGCCCCCTCGAGAGTGCGAGTTTTCCCCAATTACTATTTTTAACCCCATGCTTCATTTCCACAGAATCAGTATTTCCTCTACGCTGATTAAAAACAAATTATTTAATCATGTATTTCTAATAAGTCTCTCTCTGGTCTGTCACGCGTTCCCTGGCAGAGGTCTCTTCAGGGAGATGTTTGTGACAGCATAGTAAATAGCTGATGCTTTTTTGAGGCTATGACTGTGTTAGCAGTCTGACCCTACAACCAAGAGAGACAGAGAGAGAGAGAGAGAGAGAGAGAGAGAGAGAGAGAGAGAGAAATGTGCCATGTGGACTGAACGACACAGTAAAAGCATGCGAACATGGATCACTCTGTGTTTTCCTCCCCGTGCAGACATGCATCAAGGTCATTGAAATGGGAGTCCAGGCCCCTGATGGATCCCTCGTGCCCCATTCATCCAGAGGCGACATCATCAGTGACATTAAACCTGACCTCTTCGCCATCCCATGTAGAATTTATCTACGATGCATACTGTACTTAAAGCGTGTCCTCTATTTTTCCAGCTTTCTCTCACAAAAAGCCCTTCAGGTCATAGAAGATGTCCATAGAGGTCCTCTTTGTGTCGTTGCCGGATTATAGCATCATCTATTACAATATGCTTTTACCTAGATTTCTATCATGTTGCTTGACCCTAAAGGGAGAAAAACAAGTGAAAGCTACTTTTTTTTTCAAAGACCCCATGTAATCAAAATGAGAGTTTTGTGGCTTTTAGTCCATGTCTTCCTCTTTTAAATGAATATTTTGTGTTCAATGCTAGTTAAGCTCAATCGACAGCATTTTTGACATAATGTTGATTATCACAAAAAAAATAAATTTCAAACTTGAGGATAAAATTTAGGCAAAAGCGAGGTTACAGTAAGGCATTTAAAAGGTGAAATGGGCCAATGTGAAGCTTATAATTTTATAAAAGCACTTATATACACTTATATATATATATTTTTTTTAATACTTGTATATTATTTGGGCTGTAAATTTTAAATCGTAATTTTTATGGTTTACGTCATTACGTTGTCATGGCAACAAAGTTGTGAAATTAGATATAGCCTTACACAGAAAATGTTAGTAAGCGATTTTATCACATTAAAATCATGTTAACACACATATTGTTTTAGGTCTTATGGATATGCTTTTGAAACAGTGAGTATTTGAACGTTTATGGATTGGCCCCATTCACTTCCATTGTAAGTGAATTCCAGATTTTTCTTTTTTTAAAGAAAAGGAGGGATGAGTCAAAAATAATTTTTGGTAATTAACATTATGCCTCAAATTATATAGATTGTGATGAAGTTGTTCTGAACACTGAACACACGTCAGTCAATTAAAACTTTTAATAATGATTAATCGCATAATGTTTCATAGTTAATTAATTAATCACAGATTTTGAAAGTGCTGAAATTTGACTGTTAATATGCTTTTTTCCCTTTCAAAATGCATTCCTTTCATTCTTAGGAAAGAAAAGAAAACAATATGTAACAATATAATGCTTTATTAATAATTTCCAAACAAAGCCTTCCACAGTATAAAGATAGAAATGCACTAAAATAGCACCAAGTCAAGTAACATTAAATGTTTCCCAAAGTCTAAGTGGTAGTTTGACTAATTGTAAGAACTAATCTCCCCATAGTTTGCATATTCATTGCATAGGCATTAAATCTCTTAAACTTTAATTTGTTATAGTATTAATCTGCCGGTAGACTGTGGCTATCTGCTTTGCTACAGCAATTGTGAATCTGCATTCATGATACGCATCAGGGTGACTGCACTGTTTTGAACTCCACATGAAAAATGCTTGCAGACAAAATCATCTCATTCTGTGTTTTGGTGATAGTTAACCCTCCTATGGTATTGGAAAATGGCACCTCCCTTTGGTATTTGCAGTCATTTTTGACCAGAACGGTCAGATATGTAAACTTTTTTTTTGTTTGTTTGTTTTTTGATGATGATGATGATGATGATGATGATAATGATATAATTTCTTCTTCCCTAAAGTAAGAACAATAAAATTATGCATTTCTTATTTACTTGTAAATTTCAAAATTTTACCACTAAATTGCAAATACAAACAAGCAAGTAAAAATAAATAAATAAATAAATAAATATTAACCTACATGAAGAAAACATTTGAATGTGATATAAATTGGAGGCAGATTGCTGCCATCTGGTGAACAAAATATAAAAACATGACTTGAAAACCACGTCATGCCAGAAACAGCCAGTAGATGGCTGTAGCCACATACTGTGTAGTCTGATGGCTTGTTTTAACATTTATATTTTAACACAAGATATGCATTTGGATATATATACTATATTTAGACATTATCAAACTATTATTTGTCAAAGTTTAGCATTTTAAATTGTTTTTGTAGTTAATGTCATTATGCCTGCAATCAAACCTGACCATGGTGTTACAAAGAGGAGACACAGAATAAGCATTTTCTACAAATATATATATTTTATTTCAACCATATAGCTCAAAGTAAATGTGTTAATGTGTTCATTTTGACAGCTCTACTTTAAACACATTTTTCTTTTTTATTACAAAGCTGAAATAACGTGTTCTGATGGCTTTAACAGAACCATATACAATCGATTAACAACCTCGGAGCTCACTGTAGGTCTGTCTTTAAAGATGTATATTTTATCATTAGAAATATATTCCCCTTTGGACAGGGTTGGGAGGGTTACTTTTGAAATGTATTCCACTACAGATTACAGAATATATGCTGTAATATGTAATTTGTAACATATTCTGTTAGATTACTTAAGGTCAGTAACATATTATAAATACTTTATAATAGTATTACTATTACTTCTTCAGCACTGGTAGATTTTTTTTTTTTTCCACTTTTGACTATAAAAACTCTGACAGTACAGTAAGACAAAATATACATGTTAAAAATATATTCTCTGAAAAACCTAAATATCTTATGCAGTGTTGTTTCTAAAACAAGATATATATCAAATTGATCTTGTTTTAAGTTTTTAGATATTTTTATAGGAAAAAAAAAATGACATTATCAAGAATGTGATTTTTGCGCTAAAATCAAAGGTCTTACTATAGAAAAAGAAATTATGATCCAACGTGAATTTTCTTGATAAAAAATATGATCGTGCCTGGTAATGTGCATGTAAAATGGCAAGAAATAGCATTTTAGCTTAGCGTAAAGCTGACAATTTACAAAAGGTTTATTTCTATTTCTTCTGCTCCAGAC
The DNA here is from genome assembly GCF_019703515.2 of Myxocyprinus asiaticus. Taxonomy (NCBI): domain Eukaryota; kingdom Metazoa; phylum Chordata; class Actinopteri; order Cypriniformes; family Catostomidae; genus Myxocyprinus; species Myxocyprinus asiaticus. The sequence continues at coordinate 46,600,410 of NC_059352.1, read as the reverse complement.
TTACTTCAAATGTCTGCTCGTATGAATGTAACACATCATAAGAAAGTGTTTCACCGTTGTTCAAATGGACTCGCATCATTTATATGTATAAATGTTCTCCATCTGAAAGGCCTAAATATTAAATTAAACAAATGACAATAAAATGCAAAGTAACCTCTTCAGTAATCAAAATAATTTTTGAATGTAACTGTATTCTAATTACCAATTATTTAAATTGTAACTGTAGTGGAATACAGTTACTTATATTTTGTTTTTTAAATACGTAACCCTGTTACATGTATTCCGTTACTCCCCAACCCTGCCTTTGGAAAGATAAGTGAAAAAGGGAATGAGCCCCAACCTTCGATTTCCCACTCTAATGTCCTATTTTAAAAGGAAATACGTCAACACTGTAAAGAAAACTGCGCTGGCCATTCTGAGTGGTCTTAAAAGGGAAGAGAGTAATGGATCCTCTTTTACTGAGGACTTTAGAGCTAAATATATAGACATCTGCTCTCTTTGACACCATTTGAAAAAAGCAGAGAAACGTTTTTTTAATTAACTCATTAATTAGATATTATACAGTAAGTGACACTCCACTGGTCCATTTTTAAGTGTGGACTGAAGAGATATTCTGAGAAAGAGAGAGAGAGCAAGGGGCTTTGGGTAAAAGAGTTTTTGAATGTTAATCACAGCACATTACATTTTGAAGATAGCAACAGTAAAGGTGGGTTTACATTTATAAATGCAACTTGAGACAAGCAAATTATGTGGACTCATTTGAAATCACACTTTTCATTGACCATCTATCATGGTGGTTCTATAAGTAAACACCCCAAGCGTAGTAATACAAACAACCCAGAGAGGAAAAGATGGCATTATAGATGCATGGTGGGAGCACGGCTTGTTTGGGGCTCTATTTGTATAGTTGGAATGGAAATGTGACACAAATCTGTGTTTAAACAAAAAGCTTAAAGCTTACAGACAGCCATTTCATCATTCGGGCAGATATCTATGTCTTAAGAACAAGCACACAATCAACTACAACAATACATTATATTTTCTGGTGCAAGAAGTCACCTTGTAGATGGGGATGAGGGAGGGGTATCCTGCTGGAAAATCCAGATAAAACCAGCTTTTGGAAGTGCGTTCATGGTTTCTAGCTGGTCCAAGTTAGCAAGGTATGGTTATTAGTTGGTTCACACTTTTCTAGAAGGTTGATTAGTTGGATAAGTGTCTGGTGGACCTGGTAGCCCATCTTTTGTCAAGATTGCTAGGACTTGCAGACCATCTTGGGCTAGCAACAAACCAGCTGCCATGTTCAAAATGCCAGTTTGACCATCATACGCCGGTATGACCTGTTTTCCCTGTTTCAAAATAAAATAAGGTTTATTACAGTGTGTAAGGATTATATATATATATATATATATATATATATATATATATATATATATATATATATATATATATATCCTATGTAAATAGAGAATTTGAGGTCATAACAAGAACTTTGAGTTCCGGTATGAAGTATAGTCTACATTGCAGCTTATTCTCCCTGCTGGAAAATCCAGCTCAAGCTGGTAGCTGGTACAAACAAGTCAAGAGCTGGTACAAGCTGGTCAAGAGCTGGTCCAATTTGGTCATGAGCTGGTCCAAGTTGGTCATGAGCTGGTCCAAGCTGGTCCTTAGCTGGTCGACCAGCTACCATGTTCCAAAAACCAGCTTGACCACCTTTAGATGGTATGACAAGCTGGTAGCTAGTGTAAGCTGGTCTCCCAGCTTGGACCAGCTAGAAACCAGCTACCATGTTCCAAAACACAGCTACCAGCTTAAACTGGATTTTCCAGCATGGAGCTGCCAAAGAGCCACCCAATTTTACAGGAAGAGACTGTCTGATTGACATGTAAAGTGACCTCAGTTTTTACATTTAGGTTTATCTAAAATAGTTGATACTGCAAAAGTAAGACTGGTGAGGGACAAAATTATTCAAATAATGAGCCTGATCTCATGAAAGCACTTCAGTGCTCGTGAAAGCACTTCATATGGTGTTTTACTCATGATTTGTGTGAAAGTGAATGAAAGTAATTCTTGTTGTAGCGTCACCAGTGTTCATTTCACCAGGAAACTGCTGCGAAATGTTCGACAAGCCATGTAAAAAATAACTGTGTGTTTCTAGGAGACCATGGGGCAAATAATTGCAAAGCAGTGCTGGTCTGTGATCAGTTGTA